>NC_069117.1:56280261-56512761 GCF_025612915.1 Magallana angulata
GTCACTACATGTGTGTAAATAACTAAATGTGATGTCTTTTTGAAAAAAGTCAGAGAAATAGATATAGATTTAGAGATAAAGGAATTAGATCGAAAGGGAGAGAGGAAGTGAGAGGACTTATTACAACTTTTTCTTCAAAGGAGGTAATTTTTTGTTGTTAATTGAGATCCTTTACTGAATGTCAGTACATGTGTGTTTAGACTAAATGTAATGTCAATTGGAAAAATAGAGAGAGAATTTAATAGAAAATAAGAGAGAAAGAAATCAGTTCGGTAGAGAAAGAGAAAGATAGAGGAAGTATTAAAACTTTTTGTTCAAATGAAACAATTTTTTCTTTTGAAATTTTTTGCCTGAATATCACTACATGAGTGTAAATTACTAAATGTGATGTTAATATGAGAGAGAGAGAGAGAGAGAGAGAGAGAGAGAGGAAATATAAGATAAAGAAATCAGAGTGGAGGAAAGATACATGTAGTAATGAGACTTAATACAACTGTTTTGTATAAATGAAGTAATTTTTCTATTTAGATACTTTACCTGAATGTCACTACATGAGATTAAATAACTTAATGTGATGTCAATTTGAGAGAGAGAGAGAGAGAGAGAGAGAGAGAGAGAGAGAGAGAGAGACTAAGTTAGATGTAAAGGAATTAGATCAAAAGGGAGAGAGGAAGGGAGAGGAATTATTAACATTTTGTTTAAATAAAGCATGTTTTTCAATTTAGATATTTGACCTGAATGTCACTACATGTGTGTAAATAACTAAATGTGATGTCTTTTTGAAAAAAGTCAGAGAAATAGATATAGATTTAGAGATAAAGGAATTAGATCGAAAGGGAGAGAGGAAGTGAGAGGACTTATTACAACTTTTTCTTCAAAGGAGGGTAATTTTTTGTTGTTAATTGAGATCCTTTTACTGAATGTCATCAGTACATGTGTGTTTTATAACTAAATGTAATGTCAATTGGAAAATAGAGAGAGAATTTAATAGAAAATAAGAGAGAAAGAAATCAGTTCGGCAGAGAAAGAGAAAGATAGAGGAAGTATTAAAACTTTTTGTTCAAATGAAGCAATTTTTTCTTTTGAATTTTTTTGCCTGAATATCACTACATGAGTGTAAATTACTAAATGTGATGTTAATATGAGAGAGAGAGAGAGAGAGAGAGAGAGAGAGAGATGAGAGAGGGAGAGAAGAGAGAGAGAGAAAGAGAGAGAGAGAGAGGAAATATAAGATAAAGAAATCAGAGTGGAGGAAAGATAGTAAATGAGACTTAATACAACTGTTTTGTATAAATGAAGTAATTTTTCTATTTAGATACTTTACCTGAATGTCACTACATGAGTGTAAATAACTAAATGTGATGTCAATTTGAGAGAGAGAGAGAGAGAGAGAGAGAGAGAGAGAGAGAGAGAGAGAGAGAGAGAGAGACTAAGTTAGATGTAAAGGAATTATATCAAAAGGGAGAGAGGAAGAGAGAGGAATTATTAACATTTTGTTTAAGTAAAACATGTTTTTCAATTTAGATATTTGATCTGGATGTCACTACATGGGTGTAAATAACGAAATGTGATGTCTGTTTGAAAAAGTCAGAGAAATTGATAGAAATTAAGAGATAAAATAATTAGATTGAAAGGGAGAGAGGAAGTTAGAGGCCTTTTTACAGCCTTTTCTTGAAAGGAGGTCATTTCTTTTTTATTTATTGAGATACTTTACCTGAATTTCACTATGTGTGTGTAAATAATGAAAAGTAATGTTCATTTAAAAGAGAGAAAGAAGTTGATAGATAATAAGTTAAAGATAAAGAAATCAAAGCGGAAGAAAGAGAGGAATTTAGAGGACTTATTAAAACATTTTGTTTAAATCAAGGGTGTTTGTTCTATTGAGATACTTTACCTGAATGTCACTTCATGTATGTAAATAACTAAATGTGATGGCAATTAGAGAGAGAGAGAGAGAGAGAGAGAGAGAGAGAGAGAGAGAGAGTCAGTGAAATTTAAATAAAGTTAGAGACAAAGACATTTTGCAGAAGGTAGAGAGGGAGTGAGAGGATTTATTAAGAAATGTGTTCAAATGAGTGAGAGAGAGAGAGAGAGAGAGAGAGAGAGAGAGATCATGTAGAACATAACAACAGCAGCAATATTTGAACACTTTTATAAAGGTCAATTATACATTTCTAAAAACTTCCTTGTATAACAAAAACATAACCTTTTTTTATAAAGAGTAAAACAAAGTAAACAAAATGTTTTTTTATGTTTATTGTTGTCTTATGCTTTCAGGAAAAATATCCAAGGTAAATGAGGTTTCCTGAGAAAAGTGTTTGTCTCACATGGAAAAGCCATTGTCTAAGATTATACATATTAAGGTAAATGTATAAATTAAATGTTATTTCTTAAAAAGAAATAAGCATGAGAGAGAGAGAGACAGAGAGAGAGAAATAAAGAGAGATGAAGAGAGAGGGGAGAAATAAAAAAAAAGAGAAAGAAAATACAGAGAAAACTGCTTTTAGTTTTCATCAATATGAAGTTAATTCATCATTGATACACTTTTCCTGAATGTCACTAGATGTGTGTAAGAAAGGGATAACAGCATGAAACTGAGATAAGGCATTAAAAAAAAATTGAGAGATAGGGAAAAGTTAAAATAGATAGAGAGGGAGATAGTGTGTGAATTTAAAGTGCTTTACAGAGATGAAACACATTCTCAGAATTTATATTTTGACAAGTATTTTTTTTGTTGCAGCACCAGTGTTCAGACATAGTTTAACTTCCTAGATAGACGATTGAGGACCAATAGTGTCAACGGAAAAAATCTACGCCATGAATAATGCTTTAATCAATACTGGTTTAGAAATGGTAATGAAACTCTGGTACATTTTTATTGATCGTGTGGTTTTCATGTATTCTCCCAAAAATGAAGATATGAGAGAATTAATACACTTTTTTACGTGTACATGTACGTGTAAATTCAGTAGCATTGAAAGTTGGGTTATACAATGTACATATTTTGCTGTTTTAATGTTCCTAAACGATCATATTGCCTTGTTCATATTAATATTTAAATGTTTTAGTAATACTCAATAAAATGTCAGAGTCTAATGTAATGTCTTAATTACTTTCATAATCATTGATATTCATTTTTATTTAATGTACCAACATCACTACGTCCAAAAATACATGCGTAGATCCAAAAAGAATTTCAGGGGGGTCGGACGGTTATTTCAGTTTGTCGGGGGGGGGGGGGGGGGGGTCCGAGGCATATTTTTGGTAATTTTATAATGTAATTTAAAGAAATTTTAATTTTGCAAGGGGGGAGGAGTTCAGACCCCCCTGACCTCCCTCTAGATCCTAGCATGAAATAAGCTTAGCTAATGCATGATCTTGTTTTTGTATATGCCTTGCAATATTATGTAGAAATAAATAATGTGATTGAGCATTTTGGTGTGAATAATTGCATGAATTTTTATATCATAATCTGTAATTTCACCATTAAAACTAGTGCTCTACTCAGAAGTTGTGCCGTCATTCTGTCTTTAAATAACTATACAGCTTTGGCTGAAAATGAAAGATGATGGATGCTTGTATATGCGTGTGATATACATGTACATGTAGGTAGAAGGGGCCTGTGATAGTTTTTCTCTTTCAATAACTAAACTGCCACGGTCCATTAGTTGTTCTAATAACAACATTCGGTTTTAGCTATTCAAAAATCAAAAAAATAATTGAAAAACAAATAACTGGGTTTATTCAAAGATTTATAGGTTTGTTACATGCACTTTGAAATATTTCGCACTTTGAAAAAAATTCAAAGTGTGTTACTAGTAATTTTGGAACCAGTTAAACGCGCTTTTATTTATTTTTTCAAAGTGCGTTGATATCGTCGATATTATAAAAAACTGTTCAGGATTTGGTCCAAATAATTGATACTTTTATTGACATACAATAACTGATTGTTTTAACCTTGGTTTGATATATTTAAAAAAAAAAAGAATCCAATGCATTCTCTGCTTACTTTATAAACAGTTTCTCGATTACAATTTTTTTCTCATAAGCTTACGTAGTTTGACAATTTACACAAGAACAAATCAGGAGTTTTAAATTATCCAAATATGACATAAACTGCATTGCGTAGCAATTGCCTTTTTCCTTTTTTGTCTATGCAGCAAATTTAATGTACTTCTTATCTGATACATTGGGCTATGTCAGAAACGTTTACTTCAAGTTGCTGAATATCATACGTTTTGGATAGAAAGATAAGGGGTAGGTAATCTTCTTCCTGAAATCAATTACTAG
Source organism: Magallana angulata (assembly GCF_025612915.1). Lineage (NCBI taxonomy): Eukaryota > Metazoa > Mollusca > Bivalvia > Ostreida > Ostreidae > Magallana > Magallana angulata. The sequence goes on from NC_069117.1 coordinate 56,284,552, forward strand.
TAAATGATGCACTGGTAATTGACCTGTATGATTGGTTAACCCACACCCACCCCCGTTCTCAAAGACGGTTAATGAGATTTACTAGTGTTAACAATAATTCATCATACAATCAGCAAATTAAAAATTCAATTCCAGATTTTTCTATTTAAACATATTTTTTTTAAAGTGCGTTAAGTGTTTCGATAATAAAAAATGCTGAAGTTCCTTCATAACGCACTTTGAATTTTTTTTTTCAAACTGCGTTAGCTTAGTCCTAAGTTTAACGCGTTTTATTTTTTTTAAGTGTGTACTTTTCTCAAAGTGCGTTGCCACATACGTTATTTAAAATCCACTATAATTCACAAAACTTGTGTGCTGTTATTCTTTAGAAACTGTATAAAGAATGTATGGTGTATCAAATCATTTGATAATGAGAAGATGGGATAAATAAGTAAAATTAATGAAAGTAGTCAGTTTCATGTGTGTATTTCAAACCTGACATTGTAGTGAGAATCATGTGTGTCTAACTGGTGGGTCATGTGGTCTGATGTAGTGGAGTTCAGGGGAAAACCCAAATTTTTAATATAATGAATTTACGAATTATCAGCCCCCTAGGCTAATAAGAGTAGACAGTCTTTTATAAATTTGCTCAAATTTTTTCTTCACGACCCTTAGAAAATAGTGTAGTGACTTTCTGGTGAAAAGTCATGTGTAGTGAGTTTCATGTCTTTACGAGTATGTGTGTGTGTGTGTGTGTGTTTTAGGAAATACCGCTATAGCGCAAAATTTTCGAAAGTCAAATTTAGATAGCCATAGTATGCTTATTTTGTACCGAACCCAACACACAAGTATACTACTGTTATAAGCAGACGACAAGTACTTTACTAGTATTATAGAAGGTCCAGGGTATGGACTTATATAATTGTACTTGTATTTTTTTTATATTGTGTGTGTGTGGGGGGGGGGGGGGGCAGAATTTCGCACATTGAATAAAAGGGTACATGCTTTTCCTTTTTTTTTTTTTGCAAATACTGTCGGTCCAAGCAGATAATATTCTTGGGGTTTTACAAGAGTAACATCAACCCTAAAATACAGGTTGATCATGGCGATTCGATGACCGCAATCGATTTTCAGGTCAAAAGGTCAGATCATTTCATGATGTAACTACGTCTACATGCATGACAAAACTGTTCGATTACAATCTTTACAGCGTAGTATTGCTGTGACATAACTCTACATAAAATATACGTTGGTCATGTACATGCCCCTTTAGGTAAAAATGTCAACAGGTCAGCTACTTTGTCGATATGTATATTATCTCGATTCAAATTATATCGAGGAAGTCAAGAAACATTTCATGTAGATTAGCTGCAGGTCTGTAGCTCCCGGTCTGAAAAAATTCGGATGGACGACCTGTCATCCTCCGAGTATTCTCAGATTTTCAGATCGGGAGCTACAGACCAGCAGCTACTTTTTGGTGCGCAGTCGCTCTGATTGGTCTTGCCAGAAGGTTGTGGGAAGCGGTGGTATTGCTTAAGTTGTAAACAAAGTTGTTTTTATACAGTACGTTCATCCCAACAATTACCTCTAATTCGTACCAAAAAATCGTCATTGTTGGGTGTGCTGTCTGTAGCACACGATACAACTTTTATACTTTAAATCCCATTGTATCATTGCAAACATGAACCGAACGTGGTCATTATACTTACATATAACTTGTGGTTTTTTATTGTTTTTTTGGGGGGGGGATGGGGGTCACTTCTAGTATTTATATTTTATAAAACAAGTAGGCAAAAGCTAGTTCGCAATCTCACGAAAATACGCGACAAAAATGCAGATTCCGTCAGGATATAATACCGGTATCATAAGTCCAACTATAGAGGGTCGTGCTTGTCACTAAGTGTACCGGTGGTTTAATGGTACTGTAGCGGAACACAATTTAACATTTCTTTAAACAAGAAAGAATGGGGTTTAATGAAAAAGGCGCGTTTCATTGTGTAAATGCTAGTTGATAAAGGAGATGTTATGTAAAAGGATAAAGTTATGTAAAGCAGGAGTTGACTGGACATGGTTTAAGTCCTATTCACGGTAAAACGCAGACAGGGTAAATTTCCATCAGGAGAACCACGTATAACAGGACGAGATCAATTGGACGCTTCAAACACTGATGAAAACCGTGGAAGTACTCCTTTTACTCTGAATTCCATCTATTCGAATTGGTCTTCAGAAATAACAAGAGAACCATTCGACAATGAACTACAATGGTTTAATCATCATGGTAATGGTCTGTATTGAGTATTTGTAGCCGCGCCATGTTTTCCAGTTGACACCGTCCGCCATGCTTTCGTGTTCCCCCTTGAGGTACTGTCCGTTGGGGTTGGCCGTGTGACAGTTGCTGTACCAGAACCCCCCTTTGAATGAGGCCGCGCACTGACCACTGGCCTGGTCGTTGTCCACGTCCTTGGTTGAGAACAGCATCCCATTGTGTGGGGACAACGAATCACCTACAGCAGACACAACATAAAATGTATCTATTAAGGATCCTACATGTATCTTACTGGTTTTTTGCAAAAACAACAGTAACTATCCCATCTTATTATCCGTATCTAACCGATTTTTTGCAAAAACAACAATAACTATCTTATCCTATTACATGTATCTTACCGGTTTTTGCAAAAACAACAATAACTATCATCATCATCAACGACAACAACATTACCAACAACAGGCATAATTATCATCAACAAAACCAATGAAAATAATTGCACATATATGTACACAATTATATATGATTTATTTGTCCAATACTGTAACCTTATTGGTTTTTGTTGACATCAACTAATTAAAACTTGGTCTGCAACATGCACCGACCGTATGCCGGTATTCAACATATTGATAGACGGATTAATCTTGCTAATAAATGATTAGGTACTTCTAATGAATGAAAGGTAACCTAAACCACCAGTATTTGGTACTTTGCAGATAGGGGAAAATTGGCAATATAGACTGGACTTTAAATATCTACAATATACCCAGCTAGAAAAAATATTTGTAAATTTGTACTGTATAGGTTGACGAAGATTTAAATTTCAATCTATTTTTTGTTTTATGAAAAGTGGTGTGTGGCCTCAAAGAATAATATTTCAAAGCGAACATGTTCTTATTTGAAATTTAAAATCTAACCTGTCCATGTAAACATTGTATGTGCGGAGAGGATTTGGCTGCGTATTTGTAACATATAGTCCAACATGTAACTAAATTCATGCGATCGTTTTTTGTATCACGAGATGTGCTTTACGTACCCGCTGTCCCGGAATATCCGCCGACTGTCAACCGGAACTTTGTATCCCGACTCCCCACCTGGAAAAGTTTGTACTTCGCAAAGCGACTCTCTCCTTCGAAGTCTGTCATATCCACCCTTAACTCATACATAGACTGGCTCGTCAACAAATGTAGATACTCGTTACCTTCAAAGAACAAGAAAAACTATTCAAACATCCGAATAATATGTTTACATATACAAACTAAGAGAGTGTATCTTTTCTCTTTGTATTTATAGAATTCGACGGATTCAATTTTTACGTGTGATGTATACATGTATTTCAACTAAAATGGATTGAATTTACATTTTGAGCAATTCTTATAGAAATCTTGACAAAACTTATAAATCCAGATTCGGACGGTCTCGTGTAATGGTACGTTGATTAAGACAATAACAATATGCATTCTAATTATCAAAATATTTTTAATCTTAGGTGTTACAATCAATGTTGGACGATTGTAAAAATCTCGTCCTTAGCAACAGTTTTGTCACATCTTGAAAAATCAGAACATCACTTGTGATTTACAAAAAATACCAACAATCTGTTGTGGTTTCAGAATATTTGAAAAAAAGTCCAAATCTGCATTTCAAAATAAATTTAGGTCTAGCAAATAGCAATAATAAAGGTAACCTATAAAGATTTTTTCCCCAACTCTAGTTACAACGTGTACGTTATCAGAATGGCGCAACATTATCTCTCGATTTTTTTTAATTTAATTGGAATACTGAGTAAAGTAAATTTCTATACTCATATGAAATTTCTAAACGTTCTTTTGGTTCTTATTGTATGTATACTTTGAATTTACATGGTCAGTGTAAAAAGGTTATAAATAACAACTTGTAACCCGGCAATAATTTCAACGATCTGACAAAATTCTCAACAGTGAAAGTTAGAGGACAATTCTTGTTTTACTAGAGATGCAAACAAGTTGTCTGATAAGAACATATGTATAAAGATCTGCTGCCCATTTAATGCCAGCGCTTACGCCGAATTTCACCTTGTACAAAAAAGTAATGCATGCAAGAATTCGACGCATAACTGAGCATCATTTAATCTTAATCTGGCCCACGGGTATCAACATGTTAGGGGTCTGAGTCAGCACACGAGCTGACATATACCGGTGTAGTCTCCGCTAACCGTCAGTTGTCACCTGAAGCTAACCTAGCCAGAGTTCTCGGAGCTGATTGCTAAACCCAAACTGGTACTCTGTCCAGTCCCGGAAAAAGTCCAGGGACCCGTCCGACCTCTTCTGTATGACCTGTCAAGGACAACCACAATGCTAAAAACATCGCACTGAACAAAAAATTGCTTTACACGAATACATTGCCTCAGAAAAATTCAGTATCAAATCTGTAAAACGATAATATAGAATTGCATATTTTTTTTACCAATACAGTGCAAGTTAATATGAAAATAAGACAAGTTTGCTCACCAGCCACCCTCCCTCGTCTACGTCCATGTCACACAACACGTCCAGTCCCCTCCTGATGGCCCCAGGGTACACCGTGTACAATCCTGATGTAGAATTCGGATTCTGTGCCCTGATATCGTAGCAGTCCCGGGGAGTCGGATGCTCTAAGATAAAGTGGTACAAGGGTTTATTAAAGCTATCGGAGTCTTTGAATTTATGAAAGTTAACATTGCGTTTTACGGACAAAACTGCACGTTTTGTACAATGTATCAGACTGGGAGTGAGTTCCAAGGAATGCAATGTCATTACCGTAATCCAAGACCAATGCCTCAATTAGAGTCGGTGTAGTAGGGTGTAGTACACAGGGAAATATTTTTTTAAAAACATTTTATATACATGTAAACATAAAATTATAAATTAATTTTTCATTATAAGTAATTTGTACGGTACATGTATTGACCCCCTTATAAGAATTTCATAAGGCATTGTTCTTGTTTCGCAGGCATGACATTTATGGTTTCAGCAATAGCAGTCAATATCCCCTTAGAAAAGGTTAGCTACACAGCTAAATTCCCTGGGGAAGAGTTGATATAGAGAAAATGTTATGGGAAAAACAAATTCACGCTTAAAATTTCAACTATCAACATGATATACAGACACATTTTAAAAACATTTCATTTTTTTATGTATTTAATCACAAAAATATGACGGGTCCTTGTATTTTCGCTAGCCAAGTATAGGCGTCGAAACCGGGGCGGGGGGGGGGGGGGGGGGTGCTTAGCCAAATTAGGCAATTAGGCATAAACCATATATTTTTTTTTGGCTTGTCAAGATTTTTTATAATTTAAGCCCCCACACTTTCAGTTTGCTTCTGACGCCACTAGGTTTTATGATCCACTCCGCTCTACTACAAGATCCACCCGGCTATTGTAGAGGAGCAGAGTGGAAAGTTAACCTCCGGCTAGCGAAGATGTTGATTTTTGGATTTTTGAAAGAAAAGTCAAAGCTAAGAACATTACGCTGTTGACAAGAAGGCAGCGTCCTGCCGTCTGTCAGGGTGTGTGTGGTTAGAGAGGGTGTGGTATTCAATGGTATGTCGTAACTATATAGTACACCGCGTATTTTCAACATGTGTATTAATGCACTCAAACAAATATTTTCTTAGAAAATGATGTAAGAAACAATCAAACTTTAAACGGAGTATAAAGCTCCTATATAGTGTCTTTTATATCTGTATTGATTGACGAGTGATGAGCATGGTTTGGGAAACATTAATTGAGAATGGTTAATTAAATCTTGATGACAAATTTCGATGTAAATTTGGCAATCGTTCCGCAAGTTTACTTTAAAGCAATGGTAGCGATAATAGTGTAAAATCGATTAAATATTAACACCAAGAAAAGAAGAAATCTGGCATACCTGTGGGCTTAGTTTGATTTTCTATCTTCTCTACCAGAGTACGGAGCTCCCCGACAATCACAGAGTTAGGGTAGTACACGGCCGCGGCTAACACCGCAGTCCCCGCCAGGAGGGTCAGTACTGCCCCATAGCTGACACCCGCCCCCTCCTCACTGGCTGATTTCGCCTTGTCCTTTTTAATCCTCTCTTTCTCAGACGACATTTCTACTCTCAGATCAGCCATGAATGCATGTACCCCAGAATTTCGTGATTTAAACTGCTCTATAAGCAGACCTGTTTTTATCGTTTCCCATGAGATACGCGAAACACCCTGTATTGAAACTTGGTGATGGGTTTTGTTTACTTTAAATCGCTGATATGATTCATCAAGAAAATCATCTTATTGAAGATGCCAATTACCACCCACCCTTTTATGAAATTAAATTACGAACATAACATTAATATATCACGACTTGATATTTTTGGGCAATTTTAAAAAGCGTTAAAGATCGATGAAAAATGAATTTTAAAAAACCCAGCCCTACACACAAACTCCATATATCTACGTATAAAATACATTGGGATGGACATTTATTTTTCCTCTGTAGAGTCTACACCGTATAAGCTTCACTGCCTCCCGTTGCCCTTTGGTTATTGCAGGTGAAACAAAGCGTGAGATTTCTTTTGTATTTATTGGGGCTGTAGATAGAATATAGTCACAACCGAGTTTAGTTTTAATTCATAAATAACAGACCCTTTACATTGTAATAACTGTATTTGAATGGACCAGTGCAAATTCATTATTGAGATGTTCATGTCTCATGTCTCCCGAGATATTTTAATGATTGAGAATTAAAGTTTTGATATATTGTGAATGTTGTATCCATAAAATGATTTCACAAAAATAGCACTGATTATTTGATATTGCTATTCTTATAGAATATATAAGTAATTGAAATAATGTTGGTAATACGAAAAACTCGTTAAATAGGAAGCAAGATAAGAAGAGTATATACTACAAGTAGTATATGCTTACATGCAGAAATTGCACAAGTGGATTAAAAAGGTGGCGATTTTCAAATTCTTTGTTAATGTGTCTAACAGAGGCAGATTTGATCTTCGTTGTAATTCAAACCAAGGCTCGATCTTAGCATACAAACCAAGCAATATATGGACATAAAGCTGCTCAGGGCATGTTCAGCAGAGCTTGTGTTCGCGACCGTTCGCCAAAAATCCCTCCGCCCGCAACACAAATTTTTGCGGGCATTCGCGAGCACCTACTTTGCTGAACGCCTCTGATCAATATGGTCACTCTAAAGCCATGCTAGGAATGTCATGTACATGTACATCCGACATTAGTATTCAATGCAGATATGTTTATGTATCTCATGTACCATTGAACGTTAATGGTTTGAGAGGATAAACTGAATTTAAATTGACTCCTCTGCATGTAAAGGAATTGCGAGTAACTAAGCTGTTGAACATATATGTCAATACCGGTAATCTAATTATAAATATTAAGTTATTTCATTTTCTGGAAAATGCGTTTAGATAATTATTTCGGCATACTCTAAAACCTGGCCTGGCCTGGCCCCATTGGCCTGGCCTCAAAGTTGGCCTGGCCTCACTTTTGGCCTCAAAATTGGCCTGGCCCCAAATTTTGGCCTGGCCTCAAATTTTGGCCTGGCCTCAAGTTTGGCCTCTTCAAAAAATTTTGGCCTCTTATTTTAAAATTTTTCTTTTTCTTATTTTCTTACACTTAGATTGAATTTTTATTGATTTAATTTAAAATTGAAAATTCAATGCTTTTTTAATATTTAAGGAATAATCATATGAAAAAATATGACAAGTGACCGTTGTTCAAGTTTAATTAATCTAATCCATGTCTAAACACACAAAAAATACCTTTTACATGCATGTACAGCATTGCTCTTACTATTGTTAAAGTTTAGATGATGTCAATACAAAAGCGATTAACTATAAAACTAAGAGTCGCCAGCCCCCCCCCCCCCCATCTCCCATTTAAAAGAAGAGACTGACCTGAATGATATCCAAAATATTTGTAAACTGGTCCATACCATTAAATCGTTATCATAGTGTAATGCAGTTTGTTTGCATTACCTGTCAACACCGATCAAGCCCAAATTTCTCTCTCCAGCAGAAATTCGATATCAACCTTTTCTGTCGCTAATCTGCTACATTGGGGTCAGATTCATTGCCTCTCCTGTCATTTAACATTTCACGCGATCTATTTAAATTAATGGCATTTGTGAACGACTGCAACATTGCATCCTCTGATAGCTTGACTCAGTGATGGTCATTTATCATCACCTCCTGATTAGAGTAGAGTTTAATGCATGTGTTGCTTGTATATTTAGGAAACAATTTTTATCCTATGCGGAATTGTCATCAAAGCAAAACATTTGTGACCTTTGATGTTAGTTAGAACAAATAATGGCCTCTTCCTTTATTTTTTTTGTCAAACAAATCGTTGGTAAAAGAGTTACATAGATATTGTCCGATCCTGAGAGCAGTTTGATCTAAGTACATTGCATAATAATGCCATGGTTATACTATGACAGGGCAAAATCACATTCTTAAGTTCTTAATTAAGAATTAAAAAAAGACTGAATAAAAATCTATTAGAGTGGATTACTCGACATACCTGTAGTCATAAATATGCATTGTTAGTACTATATTTTCAATTGTAACTATTATTTTTAAAAAACTATCACTATAAGACACTAAAGTCACCAAGTGGGATGTTTAATGTGCATTGAAAATAAATCAATAAAAAATCAATAAAATCAATAAAATCATCAAATATATAAAGAAAATATAAAAATAATTTGAGGCCAAAAATTTTGGTAGAGGCCAAATTTGAGGCCAGGCCAATTTTTGAGGCCAGGCCAAAATTTGGGGCCAGGCCAATTTTGAGGCCAAAAGTGAGGCCAGGCCAACTTTGAGGCCAGGCCAGGCCAATGGGGCCAGGCCAGGCCAGGTCAGGTTTTAGAGTATGCCAATTATTTCAAAACATGCCATCTAGTATTTTAACAGCTGTTTAATTAACATCAGTGATGTGTGGTCTTGGATTTATTTGAATTCAGACTTTGTTAAATCACTTATCACTGGAGAAAAGCTTCTTAGTTCACATCCTCTATCGAAATCCCCATAAGATATTTTAAAACATTTTACTTTCCTTCAGATATAGTGAAAAATCTTGTATAAATTTATCAGTCATTTGAACAGCAGACCGTTTTTTTCTAGACTGTCTTACTGAACATTTTCTTTGTGTTAAGTTTTCACAAATTCATAGGCTGTAAAATAAACAAACTATGAAAGACATATTTTGTTTTGTTGCTTATCTAACTGCATAATTATTCTTACAATTCAGGAACTCGGGAGTTCCGAAAGTAATTGATATTAATAATAAACTCTCTCTCTCTCTCTCTCTCTCTCTCTCTCTCTCTCTCTCTCTCTCTCTCTCTCTCTCTCTCTCTCTTATTACTTGATTTATGAATTGTAACAATATGACTGTTATAGTAAAATTTAAATGTATGAGCCTGTAACGAAGAATATTGACCCGGGTTGAAAATTGACCCGGGGGTCATTTTTCAACGTTGAATATTGACCCGGGGGGGGGGGTCATTTTTCAACGTTGAAAATTGAGACCAAAATCGTGAAATTTATATCCGGGGTCATTTTTCAACGGTATGAGAAAGATTTTTATTAACTCTTTTGACCACGACACGTTGAACATTGATCCTGTTGAGAATTGACCCCAACTTCAAAGTTTTGATCTGAACTGGAACTTACTCTACACGGTTTAAATGTAAAATCATGCATATGTTTGAAAGTTTCAGTTTTAAAATGTTCATACCGTCCGATACATATGCGGACGTGGCTGATTTATTTTAGGTTTATATATTCGATTAATCATTTAAAATTGAGACTGAAAATATAATATCCATTTATGTTTACAATACTATGTAAATAAATCTAAGAAGATAACCGTTTGTTTCAAAATGGAACGGGCCAGTCAGGGTATAATAATTTTTGACAGAATTAATTTTTATTCCCTCATGTGACAGAATTTAAAGTTTAAACTGGTCATAATCTCTGATAAATATATTTATTACCTAATCAAAGGGATTTTGTTGTTTTATTACAAATTAAATATTTGCGTCTATTTTAAACTGCCGGTCAATAGACTTCGATCTATTGGACCGCCGGTCAATAGACTGCGATCTATTGGACCGCCGGCCAATAGACTGCGATCTATTGAACCTGCAACGTATTTCAGAACGCGGGTATGTTAATGTTACATCCTTTCTACAGTTCTCAGGGAATGTATATTCCTTTACATAGACGCTGTTTTTAGTACTATCAAAACAGAGTATCAAATAATCGACAGTTTTGAAGCTTTATATAAGGTAAAAGACTATTTAAAATCTAATGGGTGGAAGACTCCCCCTTCTTTGTGTAAACTAATATTAAATTGAGATGTTGTAAGGCATGCAACAGGTTTTGTGCATGTAAAAGATGAAAAAAAATCTGAGTATATTGCATAATCATGGCACGAAAACAATCTGCAATATGCAAATTGTAAACCCCAAAAACTAAAAAAGGAATTAGGTAATAAAACAATTATTTAATGCTTAAACAGTCAATAGACCAGAATTTTTTCCCTTGGTGCAGGGAACAGCTCAGTATGATCTATTGCCCTCGGCCGTTGGCCTCGGGCAATAGATCATACTGGGCTGTTCCCTGCACCTCGGGAAAAATATTTTGGTCTGTTGGCCTCGGGCAATAGATCATACTGAGCTGTTCCCTGCACCTCGGGAAAAATATTCTGGTCTATTGACTGCTGAAGCATTAAATAATTGTAAACTAACGAATATTGACTGTTATCGTTACTTTTTAGGCAATTCAACCGAGAGCTTTATTCGACAGGCACCTGACATTGTATATTTTTCTAATAATTAAAAAATATAACCTCAATACTATTATATTAAGTAACGGGTATATATATTTATATTAAGAAAAAAGATATAACGTCAGGTACCTGTGCTTAATTTGATGAAGTCAGAATATTTCCCTGTCAAAATAATAAATGAATGATTTTTATCCAACAAGTCAACAGTTTTTATTTATTTTATACGACTGAACAATAGTTTTTCATAAACTTGCCAGATAAACTATTTTTGAAGCACCAGCGAACTTTCTGCATGTGCAAAGTCATAAATCTTTAAAAAAAAAATACAATTCATCTCTATTATTTTAAGTTTTCAATTCCATTGTTTACCTGTAAATTAGAAACACAGGCAACTGACGTCATATATTTTCTCATAAATAAAAACAAATGCCCTCTACAGTAAAAATGTAAACATGCCCTCTACAGTAAAAATGTAAACATGCGATTTGAAAAAGTAGTCTTACATCTACATGTACAGTCAGAAGATGGTTGATCTAAACATTTTAATGGTACATATGAAAAGGCATGCAAAAAGTTGAATATATAAAGATTTCTCAAGCATACTATTGATAGAGAAACACTTGTTAAAGTTCGGCTTTTATCAGACCTGGACTGGAATATGGTGATGTTGTGCGGGGCAACTGTATCAAGGAAAGTGCTTAAACATTACTGTACAAATTGAAGCAACCAGGACATTAACAGGGATGAGAGTTAATTCTTCTAAAATCATTTGATATAGTGAACTTGGTTTGGAAACCTTACAATCTCGAAGGGATTAACATAAACTAATTCTATTCTGCAAGATTATAAATGGTTTAGCATCACAATACATGATAGATTTAATTCAGTCATATTTTCCAACTGTTCATGCATATAATCTTAAGTCGATTGACCTTTTTTACTATCTACCACTATGTCAGCTTCTTATTACAATAGCTCTGTTCCGTCTACTTGTAAATTATGGAATACAGAAACGAAAATTCCATCAACTTAATCTATTTTTAAGTGAAAACTTAAACATCAAAATATACCAAAAGCTTACAAACACTTCAGTTTAGGCAATAGTAAAGAAAATATTATTTTACTTCAATTATGGAATAAAGTTAGTAATCTAAATGCTTACTTATTTAAGGATTTTTTAAATGATAAGAGTCGATGTTTATACTGTGGGACTGAATCTGAAGGAAATGTGATTTTTTTTCTTGGATGTCCAAGATACACTCAACAAAGAGACGATCTTTTTAAACAACTTATTGACATTAGTGTACCTTTTCATATTAAGTATATATTTTAGGGTAGTTCTGATTTTTCATATAAATAAAATTGTAAAATTGTTTCACATGTTTATAGTTACAATGTATATTAGAGCTCCCAAGCGTTTTTGATTCTCATAAGTTACAATACTTGAGCATATTTAAGTATTATACATGTTTACTTACTTATTATAATTATAGTTCCCTTTTATTTACTGTTCTTTTCAAATGTGCTGGATCATGAAAATCTCAATCTTATGTTTGTATCTCTGCAAGTATAAATGAAGGTGATAGGTTTGTTAATGTAGGTGTGGATGAACATGTCTACCAACAATATGTCTTTTAATCATATATGGTAAATGTTCAGATAATTATTTAATATTCAAATATCCTTTGTCTTATATACACAAAATATCAATAATATTCTGTAAACTAGTAATATATATATTCTTATGATCATAGATCATTTTATAACACCACTTCTTGACTTTGTATGTTTGAAAGGGTCTACATAGGCTATGTCTGTTATCCAATCCATCTGAATTCAATAAAAAAAACGTTTAGATTAAATTAATAATGTAGTTGCCACTGATAGGAAAGTCAACTATCTACTTCAACGCTGTTGTATGATCTTCTACTACATATTTCTATTCAAAAAATGCAATTTACCAATTTATTGACGAAAACAATTACTGTTAGTAAATTTATTTTAACTTTTTGTGATCAAAGCAATTTAGAAACTATTAAAGCAAAATTATTTTACGGTCATCTTTAAAAATTAGGTTGCCAACTTGCTACCGATTCCATGAAGCAGAATTGTTTATGCCTAGAAAAATTGGCGATTTGATGATATTTAGTTACATCAGAAGTCATCCTAACGGAACAAATAAAACACTAAAATATATCGGCTTTCAAGATATAGTTACTACAGCATTGTTCATGAAAGAGTACATGTTAGCTTATCATCATTTTGTAAACTGCTATTGGCTGGATGGGTGTGAATATAAAATTCAGATAATCACAGTTTTAACAAACTCAGTGGGTGCCAAAACAAAACTCACAATATTACATACTGTAAATTTTGTATTTACACCCACCCAGAAAATTTGCAATGAACAATATCAAAGTTTCAATTTACTGGGTGAATGTGAAACCAAAATTAAACAATGTGACGAATTGTAATTTTCTTAATTATTTATATGTGTACACTTATCCAGCGAGTTAAAAAAAAAGGAGTGTCATTGAATTAAATAGTTTAACGTGTAACCATGTGTAACCATGTAATACATGTATTCTTAAAAAACATCTTTTTTTAAGTATAGATATCACACAAAACAGCAATACGCGAAAAGTTTATTATGAATAAAATAGTTATTAGATATATTTAAACACTGATAATTTTTAATTGAATAAACTCAAGTTATAAATATTGATTCGTTAATTTGTGCTTCTTTGCTGTTGAATTTTGAACCGGTTTCATGATCAAAATTCAACGGATTAGGGTCTTTATTCAACACTTTGTAAAATGACCCCCGGTTCAATTTTCAACCCGGGTCAAAATTCTTCGTTACACCGGTCCTATGATATCGCGGTAGTAAAATCATCTTGTCAAAAAATCTAAATGATGTTCAGCACGCCTCTGTTTACAATGTATAAAAATATCGACGTCAAAATGTCATTTTCAGCGCGTGCTACTATACAGTACGTTAACAGAAATACCGTGATACCATAGAACCCGTGATATGATACAGAGGCGGATCCAGCAATTTGGAAAGGGGGGGGGGGGTTCCAATTGATGAAAATCAATACGTGCAAAATTCATTATTTGTCAATAAACAAGGCCTTCTGGACGTTTTCCGTGCGTAAATTTAATAAACATTTATCTCGTCAATATCTATTTCATATCTATTTTGATATCAGAGTGCACTGCATTATTGAGCGTTTTGGTTTAGGTAAGGAAGATTTGCATAATTTCTAGCCTTACAAAAAAAAAACAAGTCTCTAGCAATGAAAATTTGCGTCTATGCTTAATAGAAATAAACACTAAGAAACAAAAGATAATTCAGACTAATTACGACAAGTTATTATAAAAATGATTTTTTTTTTATGTCTTTGATGTTTAAATTCTGAACTATTTATCGATTTTGATTTCTATCAATTTCCTTCTTAAATAAAGGTCTAAATGATAGGATATGACAAAAAATGGGGATAGTTTATCTGCTGAATAAATGGAACATGTGTTATACAATTGTACAGGCAGTATTCGTCCCAGGGAACTTGACGTGCGGCACTAGTACAGATGCGATCAAATTCAGGAAAGTTTTGAAAAGTTGTGCATTTTCATAATGATTTACATACATGTATAAACCCCTTACACTGTATTTTTGTAACATAATTTCCGATTTTTTGAAACAAAACAGAAAAAAAGGCTTTCTTTTGTGTTTCATATGGGTACGAAGGTAGTTAGCATTCCAGAAAAATAGCATAAGCGCGTCATGTAATTTTCTTTGTATTTTTCGAAACGAAGTTAAACTTTTATATCATAATCAAGTTAATTAACTAAACAATACATTTGAAAGCATATGTACTCATACTTGAACGTCGTCTTACTCGATGGCTTGTCAGTTCAAAACTGTATGAACTATAATCGATTTTTTTTTAAAAAGAGCAGAAAATACATTTTAGATGTTATCATAAATCTGTGTTTTTGTTAGCGATACTGCTTATTTTTTTATTTTCCACATGTTTACTCATGGAAGTGAACACCGGATGCTGACGGGGAGTACTTTTTTCGATAAAAAGATCGTTAGGGTTTTTTTTCATATAAGAAATAAATGTAAATTACGGTGCGTTGTAAGAAATTCTTTAAATAAGCAATTTTAAAAGATTTATTTGAGATAATTACAGTATTTATATTATAAATGGGGAAAATGCCTTTAATTGGGCATCACAAGTTTTCAAAAAAAATAAATAAATTCATATGTCCCAGAGAAAGGGGGGGGGGGGGTTCCGACCCCCGGAACCCCCCCTCTGGATCCTCCAATGTGATAGGAAACAAGTATAGTTATATATATTTTATAAGTGCATTTTTTAAAAATAATAATTAATGCATATAATTGAAATTTTTGTGTGCTCCCTCAGATAAAACGTTGATAAACCTTTTGATTAATTGTCTTTTTATTTTTACTTATGGATGTAACCCTATTATGTAGTATTGAACAACCGTTACATCGTGATCATTTAATACCCCCCCCCCCCCCCCCCTTTCTAATTTCTAAAATATTAGAGTTATCACCCTTTTGTGGGAACTCTTCATATAGAAGACAGAGAAGGTATACCTTGTAAACAGAAAAAGCATGTGTTTGATGTAACAGTCTTGCTCTATCATTCAATGTGAAATGTCTGCGGAAGATTCACTACAGCTCAATTTCTTTGTTGGAGATGAAAAAACCACTAAACGAAAGCAATCATACAGCAAGAAAAGGGTAAGTTTCTTTATTCAAAGACGAACAGTACACTGAAAAAGTTTCAACTAAATTCAACTGTTAAATCCATATTTTAGACCAGATCAACAACTGATATTACTTTATAGTTATCCAATCAACCGCACAGTTAAACGTTAATCTACCTGCTATTTTTCTTTACATACTATTTATTTTTTTCTTTGGCATTTTCTGATAATGATTATAATACAGAATTATGTTGATCCATTCAGATCAAAATCAGATTCTTTGACTCGCACTCAATCACTTCACCATATTCACATAATCACATTGTGACGTGATTGTAGCACCATGGAGTGGCTGGTGACCAGCGCAGAATTCTGTTAATCCATATATCTGATCACATTATAATTATCTAATCCTTCAGTAAACCATTCTTGGTATAAAGTACAAGTTTAAAGTTTATTAATGGTTATCCCAATATTTCACATAGTATGTCCAAACATTATAATAATTATCCATATTTGAACTTCTGTTTGATAATAATCTCCCTATATATAAATATTGACCATCACTCCTAATGGGTGATGGGGTATAAACAAAAGGTCATCACTCTTTCGTAGTGAACAGGTATATACAAACAGTTCTAAAAATAGCATGGTTGTAGGGAGTGATTGAAGTAAAAGAAATATGTTATGTAATAAGCGATTAACATGAAAATATTTAAATGACATCTGGCTTTAAAACTATGTTACATGATTTCTTGTGTAGTGATCAAGGGATTCAATTTCAATCAGATTTGTGTAAAAATATTATTTAAAGATTTGCTGAATTATAAATGCTAAAACTCCTTTCTCCAAGTGGCACTACAACATAAAACTGAACCCTCTGATGTGATCTACTTTTGGTAGAATCCTACTCACCTTTAATTTTTTTTCCCACAGGGAACACGAATCAAACAGAGAAAGCAAGAGAAGACCACGTCTAGATTAGAAAAAGATAAGTCTAAAAACTCTCAAAGTGAAAAATCTTCACAGATTACTGAGGAAGAAAAATCTAGTGAGTCTTACAGAAAGAAAATAAGAGATGATTCTCCCTCTAAAAGCAGCGCTGGGGTTTCGCCCCATTTGAAAAGGAAGCAGACTGAAGACTCAACCGAGGTGCCACATAAGAAGGAAAGACATGAAAACAAAGTGTTCATTTCTTCTCTATTTAGGTTCAACCCTGAAATTCCATCTGTTGAAAGGTGTGCTTTTACATCAGTTTGTTAGGTTGTCATTTTTATTTTTGGTTTAATAATATAAATAGGTTGAATGAATATATTTGTTCTTGGCAATAATCATAATGTTTAAATTACTCATAAGGCTTAAAATACTGTTTCATTTTGTTTTGTCATTTTTTTATTAACAAAAAAAATGTCTTTATTGTATCTTGCAGTACAGTAAACTTTCTTTGTAAGAGATCAGTTTGGAAATATATGGAATTCTTATGCTTAATATGAGCTTCTTTTAAGGAGTGTTATTTTTGTATATTCAAGGTTTTTTAATTTATTTTAGGTCTGTTGTGTCAAAGAAAACAGAAGAAATATTTTCATCAAAAGATTTTAAAGACTTAGATCTACATCCTTTTATGGTATCAAGTAATCAGTGAATCAATAAATTCCTTGTTTCTTCTTTCTCACACAACTCTCTCAACAAATGTTGATTATTGTTTCTAAAAAAAATAATTTTTTTTTAGAACATTTGATTAAAAGTTATATGTTTGTGTAAATAAAAATGAGTACCAGTACTATAAAACCATTATATTTACCGGTGGTGTATACAATTTTAGCAGAAAATCTATTTTGAAAAAGTTACCCATTAATATAGTTTTAATTTAGTGCATTTCTTTATATTTGCTCTTATATGCATATTCAGTTTAGTAGACACTGCCTACAACCAGAATAGAATAGTTTGGGTAAACAAGTTAAGGAGTTTTACATCCGTGTATATGTTTTCAGATTACGAATCTGGAGGAGAGGTTCCAGATAACACAGATGACAACGGTTCAGCAGCGAGCAATCCCCCATCTACTCAGTGGTCGTGATGTCATGGTCAAGTCACAGACCGGCTCAGGTGGGTCATACACCTACATGTATTTACCTGTAATTATAGAGACTTCTGGGCACCGTGAGAAGAGTGCATACATATACTGTAGTATTAAAGGAGAAAAGGACAATGCATGGATGGATGAAGAATAAAATACATGTAAAAGACTAGCATTACCCGTCATCTGCTGATTACCTGCTGAATTAACAAGCAACCAAATTTTTATCATTCTTCCCTTCATAAACAAGTAAACACTATCAGTGCCATTGTATGTATTTTTATCTAATCAAAAACAAAGATTTTTTGTAGGCCTCTTTTTTTCATTCTATGAGGTCATTAATAATGAGACATTAAAGTACGTAGGATTCGTACTCTCTCACAATCAAACCTTTATGACAAAGTTACTTCTCTATTTTCACCTGAGCAGGTAAGACTCTTACCTTTGCTGTACCAGTAGTTCAACATCTACAGAGCCTCACACCAAAGATATCCAGAATGGACGGAGTTTTAGCACTTGTCATTGTTCCAACAAGGGAGGTAAGTCTAAAATCAAGGCAATTTTCAAGATCTATCTCCTTAAAATGACAATTTTTTTTTCACTGATATCACTTTTCCATTTTATTTCAGTTAGTCATTCAGTGTTTTGAAACATTCAAGAGACTGGTAAATGTAAGTAAAAAATAAAATTTCCATCACAGAATAATTGTTTAACAGCAAGACATATCATGAAATACATGTACATGCAAGTGAAAACCAAATTATCTGTACTGTACGTCCTGTCAGTTTTGCTTTTAGATGTATTAATTATTTTGGAATCTATATTTTAGCCTTTCCAGTGGGTGGTGCCAGGATGCTTGATGGGAGGTGAAAAACGTAAATCAGAAAAAGCCAGACTCAGGAAGGGGATGAATATTCTGGTGTGTACACCTGGGCGCTTGTTGGACCACATCAGGAACACAAATAGTCTTAGTCTGAGTAAGGTCAAATGGCTGGTGTTGGATGAAGCAGACAGGCAAGTTTACTCTATAGATATGAGAG
The DNA here is from genome assembly GCF_025612915.1 of Magallana angulata. NCBI lineage: Eukaryota > Metazoa > Mollusca > Bivalvia > Ostreida > Ostreidae > Magallana > Magallana angulata. Next base: position 56,303,459 of record NC_069117.1, read on the forward strand.
AGAGAGAGAGAGAGAGAGAGAGAGAGAGAGAGAGAGAGAGAGAGAGAGAGAGAGGCAGGCAGCATGGTTAAAGTGGATTTAAACGTACATAAAACGATGCATCTCTTATTACAAAATATTTATGTAAAGTTATATTATCATGATATAAATATGATATTACCCCGGTAAATGAAACAGTGTAGTAAATGCTACTTTGTATGACACTTAGCGTGGTCCCCTGAATTCATAGTCATGTGACATATGTTGATAATTCTCCTGAATGGAGGTCATAAACAAATTTCAATATTACAAGGGCATACCCTTATTTGAATTAAAAATTTTATTGATGATTTACTCTTCTGGTAGATTCTGAAAAGTGCTACTGCTTTGCATAGAGTTCATCTTTATTTATTAAAATAAATATCGAAGAAATGAGCTCCGGTAAGAATTTATATGACTTTCACTTAATATTTTACGTATTTATTAATTCATTCTATAGATTTCATAAAAGCTGCAACACTTTTGGATAAATTAAACATTTCCTTAATGATCGGCTGTTAAGTGTATGCCCTTGTAAAAAGCAGATTTAAATAGGCTTCCCGCTGTCAAACACATCGAACTTGTAACACTAGAATAGAAATAATACACTCTCTATGTCGAATCAAAGCAGGCATAATAGATAGGATTTAATGGTATAATAATTGTTTTAAGATCATGCTCTGTTCATTTATAAAATGCATTTTTCCATGTTAAAAAATTGATTGATCCGCCTCTCTCTACACAAAATATGCGTCAAAATTTACAGTATGATGTCACATCGACAAGTGCACCGCGATCAGTCAGTTGTTTATTTATCATTGTTGGACTTATTTGACTACAAAGTTGAACACATAGATAATTTTTAATGTATTTGAATGTTTTCGTATCCATAACAATAGGAAATTACTTTATTTATTTGCATTTTTGACGACTTGATGTTTTGTATGATGCCATAGTTAACATTTCCCGTACTGTCTGGTCGGCGCGACCACAAAGTAAACTTTAACAGTGCTGCGGAGAGAGAGATGTTTGAAATTTTTTTTTAACTTAACATTGATACATCTGAATTTAAAATATCTAACACTGTTGGAAACAAATGGAACATTCAGACACAATGCACACTGGAATATACATATGTTACTAAGAAAAAGAATACGACAAACCAACATTTTAACTTTGGAAATAAATTTTTAGACAAAATTTATTGATCCACATAATTATTTGTTATTATCATATTATATTTTATAGATCAAAGTTTATTACTTGGTATATTGTATAACCATCAGATTGTTTGAGAATTGCTACAAAAAGTATGCATTGCATGTATTCGTTTATTTAAATTGATGTCCACTTTAGGTTGTTAGATCTTGGATATGAGAAGGATGTTGGAGAAATCATCAGTGCCCTAGACACAGAAAGTCACAGACAAACCGTGCTTCTCTCTGCTACATTGTCGGAAGGTAAATTCTGTTTTTGAATAAGGCATATCTAAAACAACTTGTATCAAGATTGCATTATCTGCAACATAATCTAAAGAAAAGAAAAGTTTATGATTACCGGGTATATTTCATCAGTTACCTAAACATTGCTGTTACATGGACAGGTGTAGAGAGGTTGGCAGGTATGTCTCTGACAGATCCACTTAGAATTGATGTGTCCAATGCAGAGGAAGAAAATTCACAAAGTAACTCTGAATCCAGCAAAACACAGAAGAATGAGAACTTTGTGGTTCCGGAGAAACTGCGACAGAGTTTTGTGATCACTCCATGTAAGCTAAGGCTGGTGACCCTGACTGCATTCATCCTCCTGAAAATGAAGGTAGGCTTCATACCTACATATATTACATGTAAATCAGTGCAAATGGACAAACTATCACTTTGAACAAATTTCTTAAAAAACATACCATTTTGAACAATTATCCTTTTCAGGGTGCGTGTATAACATTCTGTATTACATGGTATATTATTTGTTTATGAAAAAATTACAAATAATGAAAAAAGTGATAAATACTAAGTGATATTAAAGTAACATTTCTTAGAACTTGCTAGTTAATCATATTCTCCCAGATATGAAAACTTTTAAGATGCCAGCAATACTGTATAGAGGGTTATTTTTGCCCTGTTATTTTTGCCCCTTTTCACTTGAACACAGTTTTGCCCCGTCTTGAATTTGCCCAGACAAAGTTGTAAATAAAGAAAGATGGTTTGAGACATAAGAATTCTCCCAGTCTTAAATTTGTAAACTGACAATAAGGGCAAAGTTGCAAAAATAAAACGGGGATGAATATTTTCCTGTATACAGTAACAGCTGAGAGATGTGATGATCAAATGAAGCATTTTGACTTTAAGATGATGACAAGTCCAGGGAAAATGGTGGTGTTTTTGTCCACTCAAGACTCAGTGGAGTTCCACTACAAGTTGATGAAGCACTTCTTTGGTGGAGAGGAGGCAGAGGACAATCCTAACCTAGCCGAGGAGGGAGACGTCGACTTCTTCAAACTGCACGGAGAGATGCCTCAGAAGGTACATATCGGTACCTCTTTAGATAGTGTATGAAACCCTATAGAGCTGCACAGAGGCAAATAAGAAGATGTTATAACTTCTCTTAAAAGGGACATGGTTGGATTTATGAATTGATTAGGAACATTGAAAAGATGGTATGAATTTAGAAAGAGTTGCATAAGGACATGTTGTGGATGTACAATTATACACTTTTAGAGAGCTCCATGCATATGCATGGATACACCAGAATCCACAGAATACATGTACAGTAAAACACGCTTATAATGAATTGACGCATACAGCAAAATGATTTTCATTCCTTGCGACTATATAACAAGTTGTAAACTTGGACGACTATAACGAATTTCAGTTTTAACAAAGCAAAATCAACTGTCCTTGGCACTTTGTTATAACCATGTTTTACTGTACCAAGAATTCAGTGCAAACCATAGAATGCAGGGATTCCTTATGGACTATTATTAGACAACCAGAACAGGGAACTCAGCATAAAGGAAAAAAGTACAAAATAAAAAACTGTCATGATATCTGTCAAACATCATTAGGATAATGAATATTACAATGTAGAGATTTTTCAACAGAAGACATGAACCTATGGTGAACATCATGTGGGATATCATCACAAAATGTAAAGAGTATTCCTTTGTATAAATGTGAAGCCTTCATTTCAAAATTTAATTTTTTTTTTTTTGCAGGAAAGAACCAAGGTATACCAAGAGTTTAGTTCTGCCAAGACTGGAGTCCTGTTCTGTACAGTACGTATTGTATATCTACTATATGTCTATATGTAACAGAAACACTTGCCTCTGCTGGGGTTTAGAACCTGGGTCCTCTGGTATGCCAGTCCAGCACTCTACCGATCGAGCTAAAGGGTTAACCCACTAGCCAGAGCTAGTAGGAATGCCATATACTTGACTCTACCACATACCGTATATACCAGTCATTATTCAGAATTACCCAATGGAAAATTAATGTGGAAGGATTAATTGTTGCAAATTAGGAGTTCATTTTAAAATTATTTTTATTAGAAGTGCTTTAGGAACCCGCATGCATGAGATAAAATTTAAAACCAAGAATAGATAAAGAAAACTAAATAAAGGTGGTCCATGTGAATCAAGTTCAATGATTTGTTCTTTGACAATACAATGTATTGATTTTGTTGTGCAGAATGTAGCCTCTCGGGGTCTGGATTTACCGGATGTGAGGTGGATTGTTCAGTATACCACCCCTGGGGCAGTACAAGACTATGTCCACAGAGTGGGGCGGACCGCCAGGGTAGGGAAACAAGGCCACGCTCTTCTGTTCATTATGCCAGCTGAAGTAGAGTACCTGAAATCCCTCTCAGGTCATGGAATAAGGTACTTGTACTGTGAATTTTTGTTTAGAAACTTGTATAGGTACAAGAATATTTTATCTTCAAAGATTGAACCACTTTGTGCTGATTTTAGATTCTTTACCATAAATGTTGTGAACCCTTACATGTAAATATGAAGTGCCATTTTAGTGATTATGTAAATCTAATGTTCCTGAAAAAAATTATCGATAATTTTACAGTATGGAAGAAATCAACATGGCCGACATATTGAAGACATTAATAATAGCAGTTCAAGACATGGTATCGGATTCAGACAGAAAGGTAACTATGCCCTTCTTATGAAATCATGAACGGAAATAGGAAAACTTTTCTTTATGTTAAATATATAAATGTGGTTGAAATTTGTTTAGAAAAGTTATTAAGATTTATTATACTTGAGAATTTTCCTATCATGCTTATGTACTGGTATCTATAATGGGTAGATTGACCATCTTATTTTAATGTATCAAAGGGGTCAACCAAAAAATTCTGGAAAATGTGTTAAAATGTAATTATTGAGTGGTGAAACAAGCTCTCTAGTATTCTTATCTTATCAAGCACAACTTTTTATTATTACAATTTAAACAGTTAGATAAATATTCAACATTTTCAGAGGATGCCACCAAAAACGTACGAGGAATGTGCCACATATATTCAAAACTGCTTTGAGAATTTTGTGGTAGAAGACAAAGAAATGTCAGAAATGGCTAAAAAAGGTACATACATGTAATTGGTATATAAAAATAATTTTATTATTTCAGTTTTTCATCTGAAAGTTAAAAAGAATTTGTCCTTTATCTACTAATTAAAACTCTGAAACTCCATAACAATCAAATAAAACATCTACACATCAGACACAAACTTTTCATTTTCATAATTTTTTTTGAAACTTCTTATTTGCTTTATAGTGTATATCAGTTGTGGAAACATATTCTCTGATTAAAAAATTACAAGCTTCTATACACTTAATTCATTTCCACAGCCTTCCAGTCCTTTGTGAGAGCCTATGCAACATACCCCTCTGATCTGAAGACAATTTTCCATGTCAGAAACCTCCATCTGGGCCATCTAGCCAAAAGCTTTGGCTTGCGGGAGGCACCCAGCAACATAAACGATAAAAGAGGAAAACCTAAAACATTCAGCAAGAAAAAACAGTCTAGACAAGACAGGTTTGTGGTTTTATATCGGTTTATTTTTTCGCAACAAACATCGAAACATTGTAAAGCTATACATTGTAAATGATGGTCAACATAAAATTAACTTGATCAGTATTTTGTAACTTAATATATCCAATATTGCTGGACAGCTCCCATGAGCTGTTTTGTAAAACAAATAAAACAAAATATATGGAATAAAAAAAATACAACAATAAAAAAAAAAAGCTCCTTGATTTGTACAGGTTTGATCTCAGGAATATGATGTTATGACTTGTAATGACAGTTGAAGAATGTAATGAAAAATGTTACTTCATGTTACAACAGGGTAAAATGTAAATGATTTATGAAGGTGCTACAATGTATTTTAATCATTTATTATAATAAGAGGTTTAATTTTGAGCTGTGTATGTATGTAATACTTTTTTGGTCCTACATATTATCTTTATCAATATCTTCCTTGTGTATGTTTCAGGTTTGGTTCTGAAAAAAGTGGTTTCAAAACACCTTCCTTCTCCTCACAAGCAATTTCTGAATTCTCGAGCGGTCTATCCAGTGGAAGACTCCCAAAGAAAAAACATTAAAACTGTGAATGAATAAAAATATTACAAAAGAAAACAATGGTGTTTTTTTTTTTAAAAATATACAAATGTAACAAAAGATTAATAAAAAAAAAATAAAATAAAATGTCTGCATCACATTGAATTTAAATGAGTTTATAATTGCATCTACCTATGTGCTCTCAAATAAATATCCAAACTTTCACTAAGAGAAGTTCTCTTCAATGACGTGTGTGTTTCTTTCGATGTTAATAATCATCATTCCCAGAAAATTAAATAGCACACTTCTATAGATACACTTTTCTGTATTCTTCAATGGCCAACTGACAGACAGGACAACATTTTCTTTCTCTCATCACACTCGCCACACATTGAGTACAAAACTGTAAATGTCCACATGGAAAAACTGCTGTATTTCTTGGCGAGTCAAAGCAGACCACACACATGGAGTCCTCAATGCTGTCACTTCTCCTCCTCCGTCTCCTTCTAAAAATAGTTGAACTATTTCTAGATTGATTCTGACTACCATGTACTTCATCCAACTCTTCATCTGAACTACATCTACTTCCATAAGATTCTGTGTCGGAACTATCACGTCCTTCATTCCCTTTGATTTGAATACATTTGACAGCTTTCCTGGTTGTTTCTGGAAGTCGCACTATTAGGCGTTCTCCATGGAACACTGCAGTACCAGTCGGTTCTCTGTTAAGTAAACCTTGGCCAGTTTGTCTGTGCTCTAATTCACGAACTGTATTTCTATCATTGTCCTCCGTCGCCATGTTAATTTCCGCCTCCTCAATGCTATTCTCTTCGTTTTCATTCTCCTGATTTTCATATTCCATTCTTCTATTAACTTCTCTGATCATATTTCTGTTGTTGTCATCAACTTCATTTGAAGTTACACTTGCAAAAAGCCTTTCAGTCCACAAACAGAAAATGCACAAACAAAACACCCAGCTAATTGCAGTAAGGAAAACATTGCCTGTGCCAAATATTCCTTTCAAAACTTGCCGTCCAACCCAGATTAAAAATGATATAACTATAGTCACAATTTTCCAAACGTACGGAAAAATTGAGATTACCACAGAAACAAGTTGATTTAACAATTCAAAGAGAAAGCCAATAGTTATGTATAAAATATGTCCACATATCCTCAACAACGAAAAGACGAAGTCGACAAAGAAATGTTCATACCCAGTAAATATTGTATATCCAAGAGTTGATGTCATAAAGAATGCCAAGGACACAGTTCCTACGAAAAACAGTAGGAATAGCATCCTGCTTCAATTAAAATGCAGTTCTACTTTCACTTTACCAACCGACCCAAGCACCTGCATTACTAAATCGCATGAAACGAAAAAGAAAGAGTCTTTCTTATGTTGCATATGCTTATTTTCTATGATGTAAGAAAAACTCATTTTTTATAAAAACATTATTTTTATCTCAAAATACACGAGGTTTGCCGTTAAACGATGACCCAATATACTTTGCTCCGTTCTTTCTTCGTTTCGTAAAAAATCAAGAATTAAGAATGTTTGAGGCAGAAGATAAACAACAAGTTGAACAACTTGAAGACTTTGTTTGTTAAAACGTGCGGCATTAACAGATATTTAACTTTCGGACGTAGGCGTAAATATGGAAGATTTTGTTTATTCTACGTATTCAATTGTTTGCTATGCATTGAAAAATGTACAACACTACACCTTAAAGCTCATCAAGATAAATTATGATGTGATATCTGCTGCGTTGTATATCCTGTCGGAAGTTACACGATTTATCATAAATTTCATTTCTGTTACTTTCAATGTCGTCGTAAGCGTGCTTGAAGCGTTCACAGACTTTTTAGCAGAGTCTTTCAACTTTCTAAGAGCGTTTCTACAGTTACTATGGAAATTTGTAATGCTTCTATTGAGTATTCTTGACCTTGTGTTGAAAGGATTAGAACAGGTGATATATTTCATTTGGAGTGGAGGAAAATGGACAGCAGGAGCCTTCTCAGCATCTTTGGAAAATATTCAAGTGCTATCTGTGTCGATTTATGAATATTTGCGTGTATTTTTCACCTTTCTGTTTGAGAATATTTCAAATGGGCTAGTCGTTTGTGGAACGTATTCACTGAAGTTTGTTGTTGGTGCTTTCAATTGGTTCACATGGTTACTTTTCGGTACAGCCTCACTAGTCGATGGTGCTATGATATACTTTGCAGATTCTGTGAAGTTTCTTGTTGATTCTGTGTACTATGCATTGACAGATATTATTCCGAACACTCGATTAGAGACCTACATGGGTATATTGATGATTGTGTTGTTTTACGGGACCTTTGTTCATGTTGTGACTAGACTGTACAGTCGGGGTTACACATTCCCTTACCCTAGAACTGTAAATCAATATAATGTTCCCTATCATGGATTTGGAAACGAGTTTTCAGATGATGAGTTTGGCATGAGTGCAGATGAAGAAAACTATGAAGGCAGCGATACCGACTCTGACAATGCATCATTGGAGGGAGAGGAGCAAGACTTTTCAGACGATGATGAATTTTCTGATGAGGCATCAGAGTTGTCTGTTGATGATGAAAGTGACAGTGAAGAAGAAAACTCATCGAATGACAGTGATGAATCCTTGGAGCCAATAGATATTCAGCTTCCAGCTGAACCCCAGTACAATCTCAGGAGGTCCACCACCCCAAACAGGCAGAAGAAATCAGCAAAAGACATTGAAATGGAGATAGAAAGAGAGCGAGAAAAGCAGATGTGTGTTGTTTGTCAAGACAATAAAAAATCGGTGCTTATCCTGCCATGTAGACACATGTGCTTGTGTGTTGAGTGTGGGAACAGAATCGCCCGAGCAAGACCACTGACCAGGAGAATATGTCCTCTGTGCAGGCAGAAGATTCGGACAATTATGAATGTGTACCTGTGAGATGTGGAGTCTGTCATGTTGATTTGATTTGATGTACAGCATAGATTTGAATGTGATTACAGAAAGAGCTATTAATAGTACATATGAATGAGAGATGTGTTTGTGGTAATGCTGAATGATCATTATTTATCTTGTTGTGTAATTGTGAGGAACACAATGAGGTTCTTTGAGTGATAGTTAATCATGTATATATATGTGGATATAATTATCATATACATCATAATAAGAGAAAGATCTTAATTATACCCCCACTCCGAAGGAGAGGGGGTATACTGTTTTACCCTTGTGTGTCTGTCTGTCCGTCCGTCCGTCTGTCTGTCTGTCTGTCCGTCTGTCTGTCCGTCCGTAACAAAAATTTCTGTCGCATTTATCTCAGCAACTATTTATTGCAGATGCTTGAAATTTTAACACAGTGTTTGTTAAGGCATGCCATATCGTGGGATATATTTTTGTACCAATCGGACGTCAACTTCCTGTTAAATGACGACTTTGCTTATTTTTTAACCAAAATTTTCAAACAAATTTTCGTCAAAGATTTCTCAGCAACTGTTTATCGCAGATGCTTGAAATTTTAACACAGTGTTTGTTAAGGCATGCCATATCGTGGGATGTATTTTTGTACCAATCAAACGTCAACTTCCTGTTAAATGACGACTTCGTTTATTTTTTGCCAAAATTTTCAAACAAATTTCCGTCAAAGAATTCTCAGCAGCTATTTATCGCAGATGCTTGAAATTTTAACACACTATTTGTTTAGGCATGCCATATTGTGGGATATATTTTTGTATCAACCGGACGTCAACTTCCTGTTAAATGACGACTTTGCTTATTTTTTAACCAAAATTTTCAAACAAATTTTCGTCAAAGATTTCTCAGCAACTATTTATCGCAGATGCTTGAAATTTTTACACAATATTTGTATAGGCATGCCATATCGTGGGATATATTTCTGTACCAATCGGGTGTCAACTTCCTGTTAAATGACGACTTTGTTTATTTTTAGCCAAAATTTTCAAACAAATTTTTGTCAAAGATTTCTCAGCAGCTATTTTTCGCAGATGCTTGAAATTTTAACACACTATTTGTTTAGGCATGCCATATTGTGGGATATATTTTTGTATCAACCGGACGTCAACTTCCTGTTAAATGACGACTTTGCTTATTTTTTAACCAAAATTTTCAAACAAATTTTCGTCAAAGATTTCTCAGCAACTATTTATCGCAGATGCTTGAAATTTTTACACAATATTTGTATAGGCATGCCATATCGTGGGATATATTTCTGTACCGATCGGGTGTCAACTTCCTGTTAAATGACGACTTTGTTTATTTTTAGCCAAAATTTTCAAACAAATTTTTGTCAAAGATTTCTCAGCAGCTATTTTACGCAGATGCTTGAAATTTTAACACACTATTTGTTTTGGCATGCCATATCGTGGGATATATTTTTGTATCTATCGGACGTCAACATCCTGTTAAATAATGACTTTGTTTATTTTTTGCCAAAATTTTCAAACAAATTTTTGTCAAAGATTTCTCAGCAGCTATTTATCGGAGATGCTTGAAATTTTTACACAGTGTTTGTTAAGGCATGCCATATTGTGGGATATATTTTTGTACCAATTGGACGTCATCTTCCTGTTAAATGAGTACTTTGTTTATTCTAGCCAAAATTTTCAAACAAATTTTCCTCTAAGATTTCTCAGCAGCTGTTTATCGCAGATGCTTGAAATTTTAACACACTATTTGTTTAGGCATGCCATATTGTTGGATATATTTCTGTACCAATTGGATGCCAGCTTTCTGTTAAATGTCGACTTTGCTTATTTTGCATATTCACATCAGAGCGGGGGTATCACTAGTGAGCATTGGCTCACAGATATCTTGTTAGATAAAGCATATGATATTTATTTTTCTCTCTGCACTAAATTAATAATTCATTCATTGTTCTTTTTTTTTACCTCATATTTTCTAGCCAAGAATGTTTATTATGTAAAATTGTGAAGAAAATTAATTACTTTATTTCACTGAGAAAAAAGAAGTACATGCACAAGTAATCCTGTAGCAAAAGATATAGATATATTCATTTAAAATTGAAAAAGTAGTGTTTATATATAGAACTTGTATAACTCATTGTTAAGCTTTGATTATTTATGATGGAAATACTTGCAGTGAATGATATTTTATTGTGATGATGAAAGATGTCAAGGTATCTGATTGTTACCAGTTGATATTATACAAAGCTAACACAAGAAAATTATACGATTAATGCAAGTTTTACTGTTCAAACACAAATAGTGGCATGAAAGTGTTTAATTAAGAATTTTTGGTTGCTTCAATTTCTTATGATTGAGAACAAGAAGTATGGACACATTGATTTATAGATGATTCAATGATGTATATTTCTTTGCTCATTACATGTAATATCAATCACCAGTTGTGTTCAGAATTTACAATTAAAACATTATTCAAAAAATTAAATTTCTTTTATTTAGCTTATCTGAGCTTTTCTGATTAAAATTCATTTTATGTGGTTTTCATAGTATAGAATTACTGTACTATATACATTTACATTGTCTAGAACTACAAGACATATTTTAATCAAACTTGGCACATGGCACTTGAATAAAAGACTTTTAAATTTATATAAGTTAATTAAGAACTACACATCATTCCAAGAGGGAGATTATTAGATACTGGTAATAAAGAATATAGAGTGGAGTGAAGTTGATATGAAAGCAAGTTGGATTTAAGAGGAATAAGATAAAACTTTTGAAATTATGCAGTAAAAATGACATTGATTTCGATTAATGCTACATGTAGGGCATTTCGCAGTATGGGTCACAGTAAGGTATTGTGTTTCAGGTGAGCTATGTGGTCTATCCCCATAATTTAACTAGAGAAAACCGATTTCATCAGGAAATGATTTCATATTATTTGATTTTGACAAGTGTTGAACACATACATGTTAGGCCAGTAACAGAAATGTTGCTGGTTCAAGTCTAGCTGGGTCTCCTGATGCTATGTGTTGTTGGACACTGTATCTGCATTTTCTCAGTCCACCCATTGGGTACTGGCTTATGCTAGCTGGGAGTTGACTGAAGTGTGCCATCCAAAAGGAGTTATTGACCACCATACTCTTAGCCTTTACGGGAGTGGATATAAGTGCTGGCCATAAGATCATCTTGGCTCGGAGAAGGATTTGATTATGACAATAAGTATGAATAATCAGTATATTTTAATGATGTAAAAAATTTCCCCAAAATTGATTGAATGTACCGGTACTGTAGATTCCTTATTTAATGCGAGTTCTTTATTCTGCAATTCAACGGTTTTCCAACAAATTGCGGGAACATAAAATTGAAATGGTATCATAGTTTCATGTTGTGAACCTATGTCCAAAAAATAAGAGCGAGATTTTAAAATTCGCATGATGTGCTTCTCGCGATTTTCGCGGATAGTTATTCATCACATTTAATTAGGAATCTACTGTAACAGTATTTGATATCTATGATCTTGATATTTTGTGTAGTATGATATATATGATAAGATTTATAACTTATGACATGATATTTTATGTAGTACATTTTCTCTGTAAGATTTTGATTTAATTTTAAAATTTTAAAAAGATTTTTTATTTTACGAACATCTTTTTTCTATCTGATTCTGCTGTTTTGTTTAAGATATAAAAACATTTGTTGAAATGAAGTTGATATACATATACCAAGGAATTATTTTTAAAATGAAGCCTTATTAACCATTTAATGAACTACTGTAAATTTAATTCCTTCAGGAGTATTTCCTTACTGCTGTTCACCAATTATTTTACACTTTATTTGTGCCATCCATTAGTGCCTTTTGCCAATTATCTGAGCCGAGAAGTCATTAAACTAATGCAATGCTTCTATTGAGACCCATAATTGAGATGATTCTTTGTTCTGTAGTTTAGAAGCCAAAGTTTAAGGTTACACGGTTTTATGGTAAGTGTTGTCAGCTGTAGAATTTTTCATTAGAAAATGAAAAAAAAACCTGCAATCCTTTTCAACATTTATCAAAGATGCATTGCATGAAGCTAGTCCAGATGAAATTCTGGGATCTGCACTAGATTTCCTCATGTTTATTTTATATTGACAGGTCAAATTTGCATGAATTTGTGCTTTTTCTGACATAACAGTTCACGGATGATTAGAAGTTCTTGGTTTCAGGGATTGACCATGAAGTAATCAGACAGATGGACAACTATTGATCGTTTACAATGGAGCAAATGTGGCAGAAATTTCAAGTAACTACCATAAAGTAATGGTAAGTTTTGATTAATGTGAATATGTAGAATGCAGTACCAGTATATGTATTACAGTGTAATAGGTTGTATTGATTATAATGTTTCAATGATACGTACATTAAGAATGAAGTTGGATCTTTTTAAAAAAAAACTATTTTCCCCATAATGCTTTTTCGTTGCATCAATAAATCCATGATAAAGAACATCTGGTACATTGTATTATTAAATGTTCTACATGTAGCCAAAACTTCATTAGGCCCTAAACTAATTTACTTATTTTACTCAAATCTTCCTTTTTGCTAAAATTAGCAAAATTATCAATTTTTTAAGTTCAGTTGAATAATTTTATTCACAGTTGGCATGCCATTATTTTACAGAATTTGATTAAAGATTTTACAAAAATATTAGCAAAATTTTGGCAACTTTTGACTTATTATATTATAATTGAAATACATGCAATATTTATTTCCAATATAACGTACCTGAATATTTTTTATCAAAATTCAAACTTTTCTCAGAAATACTTTTTTTTTCTGGATGAAATTTAAATTTTACCATTTCTTTTGATTCCAAATTTAATTCCATTAACTGCAATAAACCACTCCAGCCACCTTTAAGCTTAAAGGGTACCTCTAGTCAAATAATTTAGTTAAAATACTCATCTGATCAGGTGACTTATTATTTATCTTTCTTGATCTGATGCATGTACAGTACATTGATCTTTGATTCACACTTGCGACTGACCAGTATAAGGCCTACATGCTGTGACAGGTGTTACATTGTTGTAGAACGGACTATTACATCTAATATTCAGTGGCTTGATATCTGAGTATATATGATCTACCACCAATCCTTTTCTTCCCTCCTATTATTGGCATGGTAGGAGACTTTGCAGAGACATGTGTCCTTGGAGGGATGACTTTGGAGTGCTGTGTCCTTTATTAAATATATTGATGTATTGACGGACACAGTTAGCACCAGGTTATATGACTTACGTAATGTTAGGATGCTGATATTGATGAAAATTGACAATTTGACATTGAAATTTTAAAACTGTATCAGCTGCTTGGTCAAATATTTAAATGTGATGCGGTAGACGAGAAAAACCTTTGATGGGAATCTTGGAGTTTGAATATCCATGGATTTAATGACAGCCTAAAGAGCTGGATAGTAAGGAACTGAGCCGGTATCTTGGGATCAGGCCAGCTTATTAGAGAAGGACATAGCTGCGCTACGATCAGACCTGACAGGAATCCACGTCTTGTGTTGTTGGTGGGTACACGCCTTCTGATGTGAAATATGAATTGTATCAATAGGAAAAACGTAAATGGATTAGAGATTGCTTCATAGCTTTGTTTTTGAATGTCACTGTTTATTGATTGGTATAAAAGTGATGGAAATAATTTCTGTCTGCATGGTTTAAGTATTAAAGCAGCCGGAGATGTCTCCAGGAATAGAGTTGAATTATAGCCATAAGTTGATGGAGATTTCAACAACTATGAATTATTGATCTATTTCTGTTCAATACACAACCTGGCAAACACGGATCACAAACACCTTTCGGAGAAGCGATTTTTAGGAGTAATTCTCATTTTCCTTGATTTTATAGGTATTGAGCAGTGAGAATTTTAACAATCAAAAGGTGTACCGTAATGGACTTCTAGAGGAGAGGTAGGCATGCCTCTGTTGTGTCTAAGTGGACAGCTTTGGTAATTATTTTGGGGAAGCTGCTTTTCTGGGTGGCTGAGTTTAATGGACCATGGGGAAGCAACAAAGCAAACTGGACGCTACGGACTTGAAGGAACTGCTGGACTGCACTTACTGTGAGTAGCTCATTAAATGTCTCATACAAACACTGTATCAATAGGTTGCAGTATTTGTATTGACTTAAACAGTAATGGAAAAGAATTATTGGAACGTCCACAGAAATTGATCCCCCTGTAATTGCATGGAACTGAAGGATTTATATGCAATTTCCCGATTTATTGGGTTTTTTATTGTGTTTTTCGGGTCTGAATGGAATTAACTAGATAAATCTTAAATATTTACCGATCTAATTTCACCACATGATTTTCATTTTAACAGTCTTCTATGTTTTATTGAAATTGATTCAAATTTAATTTTTGATTTTATTTGCTGAAAATTTTACAAAGAACAGCATCTTTTGCAGCTATAACATTAAAAGCAAGATTCAGAATTTTCAAGTTTAGTCTAAATTTTCATTTCTGTGTGAACTTTAAAATGATGTCACAATGATAACTGCACGCGTTATCATTTGACGCCAAAGTGACATAATTATTGTAAAAATAAATCTTGGTTGTGTTAATTTTAAATGACTTGCCTTTCTCAAACATAAATATAAGTAATAAACATCAATGTTAAAAGTTCACCAGAATATAAACTTGGTTGTTACGTGATCAAATTTTCTGAGAAGCTCTATGGGCTTCACAGGATTTGATCACATGACCAAACAAGTTCATATCATGGGGAACTTTATAACATGCTGTTTATTTTTTTAATAAATAATGGCAATATTTAAGTGAAATTAATATGCATTGAACTATGTCCTGGAAAAGGATTGTTTTCATATTAAGTAATGCTAGTTATAGAATTACACTTGGTTCAGAGTAAAAATTTATTGCTCAGGGAAGTGTTATGGAATGTTTGTGTAAAAATTGGGAACATAATTAAATTACATGTCTGTATTAAACTGTCCTGAAGATAAAATCATGTATATACGCTGTAACTGATGCAGTGTGGAAAGGGCTATTATGTGTATTTTTAAAAATGAAAACCAGAATTAAAACTTCTTAAAATAATATTGATTGTGACAGTGTTCTTCCCAAATTTTTCAGTTTCAACTTCATCTTGAACTTATTGGCAGTGAATTCCTCTGAGGGGCCTAGTTTTATCCTGTTACATGATATATGGGATGGGTTTGTGTTAATGAACTGACTAAAATGTCCAAAACTTGTTCAGGCTCTAGTCAAAAGTTTGTTTTGATCGAGTCATCATAATATGTTGTAAAGAGCACGATCATCTCACTTTCATTTGAAAAGACGCCTACATTAGATGACTTTTACTGCGTATTACAACTATGTTTATAATTCAAATCCCAATGTTTGTGATGTCTGTATCTTTTGTAAACACAGGAATTGGGATTGGGCACTATAATGAAAATCTATGAGTACAGAATCTCGTTTGGGATAGTTGTGTAATGGAATTTGGGCTGATTTTTGTGACAGCTTGATTCCACTAGCTCCCTTGATTGAACGTATGCAGCAACGACATTGATTTCTTATAACAGAATTGAGATTTGACATCTCTTCATATTCAAACCTCATTACTCAATAAATAATGTGTATAAAAAGACAAAGAATTTTAAAAGGTTTAAATCTTTATTTTAAATCAATGAAATTTCACTAATTTATAATTTAATGAAAAGTTCTCTTTTTATGCTCCCCTTCGAAGAAGGGAGGGCATATTGCTTTGCTGCTGTCTGTCGGTCGGTCTGTTGGTCCACCAACAGTTTCCGTTCATTTTCTTTGCAGAGGATGAACATATTGAAATGAAATTTGGTATACAGGTTTATCATGATAATATCTAGGTCAAGTTCGATATTGGGTGTGATCGAGCAATTTTCGACAGAGTTATGGCCCTTGGATGTAGAAAAATTCTAGTTTTTTGCAGTTTCCGCTCATTTTCTTCGCAGAGGATGAACATTATGAAATTTGGTATACAGGTTTATCATGATAATATCTAGGTCAAGTTCGATATTGGTTATGATCAAGCAATTTTCGACAGAGTTATGGCCCTTGGACTTAGAAAAAATTGAGTTATTTAAGTTTACGTTCATTTTCTTTGTGGATGTTTCCAAGGGAGGGGGGCATAAGTGTTTCACAAACATCTCTTGTTTTCACTTTCGAAGTGTTGTTTACGTTAAGTAATTTTCTACATTAAGTCATGGACCTTCAAGAATTACTTTATAAACATTGTACCCCTCAAGAATAGCTTTAGATCATGCAGCCCATGGGCCACATCACTCACCCGAGCAACAATGTTCAAGTGATCCAAGTAGCTGACCAGCTACCCCTCACACACACACCCAACCACAATGACCTCTCCATGACCCCAGAGGTTAGACAGAATGATATGTGGTATCAATTTTATTAGTAATTGTTGAGAGGCAAAGTATAGCTAGCTTTTAAGCCTAAATCAGTTGAGAGTGAATTCTAACTATAACAGGGAGAAAGTAATTTTACATGTAAATTGTTCTGAGTTTGGGGTATGTCACTGAACCAAGGAACTAGACTAGTAGGAATTGTTGCAGCTCTATAGGAATGTCATTCTACTGGTCATGATCTATAGAGCTTAGAATCCTTAAGATCTGATGATGTCAGAGCTAATTTTGTACACAGAAGTACATTTTGACCTAAATCTCTGATAATGCTAAAAAAAAAGCATGTCAAATGACATCAATCATAGAGCGACTGACGTCAAATCCTAGCGACTGGAAATTTTTGCCCATGCTTATATCTGGTATTATAAATCTCTGCAATGTGCTGGGTATTTCCATGGCTGACTTTACAGTCAAGCCACTGAGTCAGAATTCTTCCTGATTGATCTAGTTACTGACACATTAATTCAATATACATGTACTGGAGTTTAAGTTACACAGTTTTCAAAGTTTGAGTTACAGATTATAACTCTGATAATGAGGACAGACCTCCGTATTGATTTTTTATAGCTTCCAATCTGTTAACATTACACACCTTATGAAATATTCATTATTCATATCCCATCTCATATTAATTAGCTTCAGATTTATGGTGGCTATTTTGTTACATTTTGTCATTTTTATGAAATCAAAATGCTATGAAGAGTAAATGTACGTTTTTTGTGCACATTTATTTACTCACTGACCGTATTTGCACAAAAAGTGTGCACTTTGCCTGTACGTCTCTCACTTGAATAGTACAAGAATAATCAACTAACTTTATCAGTTATTTTAAAGTTTCCCAAACGAAGTTTAGAGTCATTGTTTTTGTACGAGTCTTCTTTTTTCTTCTTTCCCACTTCTGGATTTGTCATCGCATTTCCCAGAGATGTCTGAACTAATTCTACAAAACTCTAAGATATGATAGGCCTGCATATCTAGTTGTGAACTTTATTCTAAATTTTTTAATTTGGGGTTGGTCAACCATATTTAGGGGGGGGGGGGGTCAAATGGGGGTGGGATCTAACATTGAATCCTATGGGAAAATTATACACTATATTGTATATGGTTATTGCTTGAAAAGATATTAACATGGGGTTTTCAGATGCATATATTGAATGTTACAGGCAATATATATGATACATTAGATATGGTCCCTACATGGGGTCATTCCAAAACCCCAGGTTTGGGAAATTACTTAATATCTCAAAAACCGCTGACATCCCATCCCCTAAATATAGCATCAAGGACTGTTTAGAGGTGTGGCGCCAGGAGAGGAGGCAATGAGAGCTGAGAGAGAGTATGCTAGGGCTGAAAGAGAGGCAGTGAGGGCAGAGAAAGAAGCTGAGCGAGAACTTGAGAAAGTAAGGTTAGCTCATGAAAGAGAGGAGCGTCAATATATATTCTTGTTCCTTGTGTCAAGGGGCATCAAACTGTATGTCCTGCCCCTCATTTGAACTTTAAGTGCCCAAATATCTTTCAGTTGAGATTCCCACCAAAAATTCATACATATTCTTGTTCCTTGGTTCATGTCGGTTCACCTGATATACAGTAATTAAATGACCCCTGGGGAACATCATGAAATTTCAGAAATAGAAGTAGTCAAGTATTAAATGGTTTTGTCTGTAAAGTTTGACCCATATGGGTTATCCTTACCATCAATGATGGCCTAGCTTGTTCATTTAGGAGATTTTATAATTGTCCAATTATAATTACATCTTGTTTCTGATAATTTGAAAATTGATCTCTCATAATCGTATATCGACCAGCTCAGATATTTTATGTAAGTATACAATAATGGTCAAGCATGTTGATACAGTTTCCCCCTACTGAGTTTGGGGATGTAGTAAGTATTATGTAAACAGAATTCATATGTCCACTAGTCAGTCAAAATGTGTTTGAATTTTTTAATTATCTTTTAAAATTGAAACCATATTGTTTGTAGAATTTATCACTGTACTTAAGGAATGAATTCAATATTTATTTGTATTATTCGCAAAGCAGTTTTTTAAAAAGCGTAAACTGACCCAAACCATTTATATCGTATAAAACTAATAAACATTGAATTCATTGCTTATGATTTAATTTTTTGCTATAAGTTGTAGATAAAAACAGTCACTTGACCATTACAAACAAACCAAATCATCAACGTTTCGTTTTTTCCCTAATATGACATTTTCCAGATTTTGACATTTAACTCGATTATGACATGCCCAATTGTAACAAGGAGCACACGGCTGGTGCGACAGGTCAGAAGAGGATGCTCACTCCTCCTAGGCACCTGATCCTACCTCTATCATTTTGGAGGTCCGTGTTGCTCTGCTTTGAATTTGTATTTTGTTTTATGGATTTTTGAGATGGTTGACAGTTTGTTGTTGTCATTTTTTCATTGTACAAAGTTCAAACATAACATCAGGGGGATTGATATGGTTTTGACGTTAGTGACTTTCTATGACGTAGGCAACATTCTTTATATGATATAAAATAATTTTTTAGCCAATCAGAAAGCGCATTACAACCAAAATTAAATAACCAGTATATTAGAATAAGTGATAGGGATATGAAACTAGTTATTTAAAGATATGTACCGGTAAACCATATTAAAAGTTTATTTGAAACAATATTGTAGGAAGCCCGAATTTACTGATGTAGGTTTAATTTATATGTTGTTTCTATACTAGAACAGTAAATAACAAAAGGCTGCTAGAATAAATTACAGGAATCTGTTGAAAATATTATGAAAACAGTTAGAAATATTGCTGGGAGGTGTCAACAATTTTATTAATTAAATGTATCATTTCTGATAAGAGGCTGTTGATGATATTGAAGAAGGCCATGAAGGTTAATATTGGGGCCAAGGCTTTGATAAGGCACACAAAAATTATATTAAATTTGATATGTCATATAGTTATTGTCTAGGTATTTGAAAAGGTACATATTTATACATGTACTTTATCTTCAACATTGTGGAACACCAATCGTTGACAGAATATCGACTTTACAGATTGAAGCTTAATTTGAATGTGATTTAATGTTTCAGAAATTAATGATTAAAAGAGTGAATGCTTACAAATCAATGAACTTCAATCGGTGCTGATCGCTGTTAATCAAAGCAGTCAAAGAGCTGCCTACATGTTACACTAGCTGTGCTTAAAATAAACTTCATTATGTCACTGGGGATCGATTCATGTTTGGTGTATTGAGTGAATACAATGGACTAATTAAAACACAGAAGACATGCTGGGGGATGTTAATTTCCTTCTCCTTTGCTTAGAAGACAGACATCTAAGGATATAATTGGAACATATTTCTGAGGCTGGCCAATCATTGGTAGATCTGAGATGACCATGTTTACCTGGTCTCAGACTCTATGAATACACTCATCCTTTGCTCTCGAGACGAGGATCTCGAGCTCAGTCACGGTCATCATTATTGTAAATATGGTTTCAGGCATTAAACAGATAGAAAACAGGAACATTAATATCCGCCATGAAAGGTTAAGTGTGGCTTTGACAGAACTCTCCTTTGGAGAGAAATTCTCCTGTAAAAAATGATATTGATTAAAAAAAAAAGAAAAATCAAATTGTTAGGGGAGATTTAGAAATTCTGTAACACAGTTCATTGCAGTATCTTTATGGGATGCCCCTATCATTAATGGGGAGAATTTCAGTAATCATTAAAATGATAATGCAAGTTTTATGTTTTGAGAATAAAAAGTAAAGGGATCGTTTGATTTGATCTCTATGACATTAACGGCAACCTTTCTATGAACCTCTGGGTGTCATTCAAGATCTATTTATGTTGTGTACAGCAAAACATACTTGTATTCTCATGCATTTAATGTCACTTTTTTTAGTGCTAGAAATTTAATTGCATTACCAAGTATCTTATAAATGACATCGATGGCATTTAGATAGTGTCAGTTGATTCATAATAATCAACAACCTTTACAATTCATCTTATGATTGATTGACTTTGTAGTTTAAGTATCATGGTTGATTTTCAACGTGATTTTTATACAAGGATCCCTCTTTCTAGGTCTGACATCTATAACTCATAGTTTAAATTCATCTAAGAGATCGTGTTTTCTCCCATTCACGGTGTCGTAAAAATGTGAAATCTTTTAAGAAAGATATGAAAAATCATTAGAACAGAAATTTACTGTAGCAAAATTTAATATTATTTTCATTGAAGTCCATTGTATCAATAAATGCACATTTTAAATTCTTAAAAGCTTTATAACATTATTGATAGAGCATGTATAATTAATGCATTAATTTATCTTTAGAATAAACAAAGTGGCTAAAACTATATATGTTTCTTTTTTATTTACAGTTGACAAAAAAGAATTGCTCAATTGGTAAGTTGCTGTCAATATTCCAAATTAAAATTATAGATTAATTTTTTTAATTCAAAAGATATTTCCTTCAAATAGTATTTTATACAGTATTCTTCTTTGTTTTGAAAACCAATACATTCCAGGAATTCATGTCAGATAGAGCTGTGGGAGTTTTATTAGCTTCATAAATATCTAAACAGATTTTCTTTTGAACAGGTATCGAGATTTCATGAGAGACTGCCCCAATGGTGTGCTGAAAAGAGAGGTAATTCCTGCAGACTTATTCACCTGTTCATTTTCTCATATTCCCCATTGACTGGCTCATGTGAAAAGATCAACACCATTTTAACAGTTTATCAAAAGCAGAAAAAAATTCCGTAATGTTTACTCATATCAAAGACCATTGACTGAAAGCTGTTTAATATTGAAAACTCCTCTGAAGTGCAATGGTACACAGTAATTTCTATAAATGTATGTTTAGTGATCCATTTTAAGAATGCAACAAATGAACTTTTTAAGTTGAAGAATGTACATCATTGATTCAGTGGATTTTGTGACTGAAATATCTTCACAATATCTTCACATATTCTAAAGTAATTCCATTTAATTACTGGTAATGGGCTAGGATGAAATTTAAGGAGTAATAATCTTCACTCATTCATCATAATCATATTACCTTTCACACATTAAAGGATTAATCCAGTGGGATAATTAAGTAATTTTATCTAGATTAGCCTGGTTTAGAAATTGCATGTAGTTACCCTGAATGTACTGTATAAAAGTTAAATATATATACATATTGATTGTTAAAGAGTAACTTATGCAAGATGTTATATTGTGGAAATTATGTGTATCTTCAAACGTGACAAATGATATTAGTGTGTATGTAGTTTTGTTGGCAGTCCTCTCAAATAAAGATCAGTGCATCAATATTTTAGTAGACATATAATTGATGGTCAGGGACAAAATCCACAATTCTGATATTTCTGTAATAAACTAACTTTTTAAACTTACTCTTACCTAATTTGAGACAATATCATGGAAACATTAATAGAGTTTGAAAATTGACTCTTATTACCCAGATTTAAAATACTACAAAAAACATATTTGATAAGGTCAACAGGTGCGTAGACAGAATGGAAATGATGTGTATGCATGTATATTTTCTCTCTCTTTTAAAAATTTCAGATCATTTTTTGGCAATGATTTAATAAAAGACTTTAAATTTTTTGATTTTTTTTCTCCAAATGGAATCTCTGTCTGTTTGTCTGTCTCTCTTGTTTCCTTTTTTTCAGAATGATGTGTACGAACTTGCGTATTTGCGTAACTATATAGGCTGCTATGCGCTGATAAAACGTCTGCCCCCATTTTTACCGATATTAAGTAGAAACTTATCAAAATCATATATGTATCCTCATCAAACCTTATACAAAAAAAGTATATCACAATAATCTGGTCACAGTATTAGTCATCAATGGGGTCATTAAAATGGACCTTTTTCTTCAATTATGCAAACATTAAGTAAAACATGGTCTTTTTGCCTTCAGAAGTACATTGTATTTTGTTCAAATAATCATACCTATCATAGTAAAAAATAGTATTTGAGCAAGCATGCACTTGGTGTTTCCTAGTCGAAAAACTGTCGAGATTTTATACACCCATTTAAAATAAAAATTCTTTTTTACCTAAATACTACATGAATTATGATGTCATAAGGAGAATTATCTTTTTATAAACTCATTTTTAAGATAGTTTCAACTGTCAAAATATTGTTCACCTTATTTTAAAAGCTCTCTTTATAAATTATAGAAACATGATGCAGCATAAAGTCATTTGTATATGTTTAGAGACTATATTCCTTTTGCTGGTAGTTGCCACTTGCCATTACATGTATTAATGTACTGGAGAAAAAGTGGTGAATATATTTGAATTAATGAGAGAGAGAGAGAGAGAGAGAGAGCGAGAGAGAGAGAGAGAGAGAGAGATTGTTTTATTATCATTTAATAAATCATGTGGGAGTGAATTATTTTTAATTGAAATAAATTGGCAGCAAAGACTCCTTGAAAAATTTGAAAATTGAAATATATACTTTTTACATTTACATTTGTAAAGCCATTGGCAAATGTTGATTTTTTGTATATTGAATGTTTTTGCAGCAGTGTATTTAAGGATTTGCTAACACAAGCACAAAAAGAAATTATTTGTAGAGAAAGTTTTACAATAGAGAGTTGTGAGGTTCATTAATTGCAATTAACAGGTGCTTTTTGGCGACCAAAATGTAACATAAATAGATGGAAAATTAAATTTCTTCTGGTGCTTGCTCGGAACAATGGCTATGAGGGACCGGAGGGAATTAGATAGGTATTAGCAGCGGATCAGCTGCTGGAGTTTGTTTTGGTTTGGGATGAAGTTATATATACGTATTAGAGAGATTATTACTTCGGATTTCTTCTGTTCATAGTTCACAAGTTGTCTTGATAATGGAAGCGATAATCAAATCAGTGAGAATTGCATTTATTAAATTGGTAGATATTGATTTGTGAAGGTTCCTGGAGGTATTATCTATAGTGATTAAGAATAAGTTTTTATAATAACTTACCATGCAGATTAGGTGAATTGTTAGATTTGCAGTCTTAGTTATTTATTCTCTGGATAAATGAAATAAAGACAGAATGACAGTGGGTTTTGAATTTGAAATAAAAGAATACATGATTGTGATGGGTTGGCATTTCGTCTGGGATAATTCCTTATGAGGCTGATGTTGAAGTGTAATAGTCTAATTCAATCTGATGTTGAAATAAGTAATTATCTTGGAAATGGCAGAATCCAAATATAATCAGCATAGACAATTAATGAAATCGTTTAACAGGAATTTAAAGGTGAATTGGAGTAAGAACCCACATCAAGCTGTTATTGCACTTCATTAGCTAATGAATATGGACATTTCTTGTTCACTTAATGTTTCTGAGTGTAAATATCAAGTACCCATTTGATTCAGCTTTATATCTACCGGTAAATGCACACATTACAGCAATATGTGCATAGAAATATGGAGAAATCAAAAGATCTAATTCTAATGGTTTCTTTGAAGTTATTATTTTATTATTGGGCATTTTCAAGTCAACAGTCTAGCGAAAGGACAATGACGTAGGCAAATCCTACTGGACACTTCAATATAACCATTTGGTGACGATTCTTGAAAAGTTTTGACAATCCCTTCAGAATCGGCCAGATAAAACAATTATTTTTTCACGTTAGACCACTAATATGGTAATGGGTCCCTCTAGTTCAAAATCTGTTTAAATGATACAATACAAATTTGTTTGCACTCAAAAGAGACATGGAATCAGTGTTCTAAAAGCTCCAAGGACTGAATAGAGATTTAAATGGTTGTTTCAATATCATAGGCATGGGGACAGTACTGAAAAGAGCAGAGAGTTTAATTTGTTTTACTTAAACACCTTCTGGACAACATGAAGTTTGTTCTGACAAAAAACCTTGAACACCTGGGGTACAGTAAAGTTCTTTGAATTCCCTATGTTGATTCAATCAATGAAACACATCATGAAACCCACCATTTCTCAAGTCTAATAATATATTCTGTCTATAAACTTAGGGAACATATCCCTTATAAAGCTAAAACCCTAATTTAGAGGTTTAGAAGTCTTCTAGACAAATTAATTGTATGTTAATGCCAGTTCTTATGACTTTGTGAGCCATCAAAGACCTTGATTGTCCTTTTTAATGAGTTCAAGGGGTGTGTGTTAATTATTACACGGGTAAATTCATTATGTTGGGGTGTAAAGGGATGCATTGATAAGTATTAAGACCCACAGGACAGGTACAGACCAATAAATTAGACATTAACCAAGACAGAACGATATAAAACCCATAAATTAAGCATACCCTTGTCAAAGGCAGAAGAACTTCCATATAAATCTACAGACAGGATCAGTCTGCTTCAACCTGAGAATATCAGTTCACTCTTGTTCAATGTATTCAATGAAATCAGAAACAATTAATTTTCCCCTGTAGAGGTGTTTTGGTATCTCTTGTATGCATGGAATAAAAATGACTTAATATAAGGTCTGAACTTGTTGTTGTCAAGAATACTTTATTTTGATTCCTCTCATATATATTCGCCAATTTTGAATTGGTTTCATAAGCAATAAATTTAACAAAACAGTTGTAACCATAGAAACATTACGAACATGACCTTGATTGAACTTTGTTGTGTATAGTCATGGCTACAGGAAATTCTGCAATGTCTGCAGATCTTACATATCTAGTTTGTCTAGAAATTCCTCTTGTCATCTTGCATTGCTGACAAATAACCATGATACAGCCATTCTCTGATTTCACACAAGGTGTTGTCTTTCTGGGTACCCCCAGGTACATTCTTCCTGAGTTCATGAAAATTGACGCTGTGATCTTAACACCAAATTCTAGATTCTTAAAAGGAATTAAAAATCATTTGAGACCACATGTTGCACTATTAACCATAAGACATTCTTGAACCATGGCTTTAACTAAACAAGCTGATCAAGGGTAGTCTGTGGTAGCTGGATGCCTTATCATTTTGCAAATCTGATTTGTACAGTTAAAGTATCAGATACAAGCATTAAAATGGAGTTTTAAATTTTACTGCTCCTGTATTTTGCGGTTGTTCATAGGGATATGTGGAATGGTTTTTGTTTAGCCTGGATTTATTGCAGTTACCGAAATCAAGTGCAGCTATGAGGGGCATGTTTGTTAGAATTTGACAGCTTATTGAAATTTTTTGTGACTGATTGGACTTAGATAAAAAAGCTGGAAAGGGAACTGTTTGAAGAAGACTTAGGAGGATCTAGAGTCAGCGTGCTTGGCTAGCAACTCGTGAAAGGACTCATTTGGAGATACAATTTTCACTGAACTTGATCAGAAATAATGGAGTAACTTTTGTTCACTACCTGGATTATTTCTATTCCGTTCAAAGTACTATGTAATATTATACAAGAATTATGGAATGATTAAGACTTGGATTGAGAGTTAATTCTAAAAGTGTATAGTTATACCTTATGGTTACCTGGAAATTAGTCTAATGTGTTAATTTGCTCTCTAAAACAACTGCGAGCAGTGAAACAGTTTCAAGACACCATTTTGTTTGCAATTCAATAGTGGGGAGCCCCTTTATTACTTTTTGATCACAATAAATGAAAGTTGTTTGCCTGTGATAAAAAATTTTCACATATTGTTTGGATCACTTCTTAATATCTCTTGTCCACAACTTCTAAGCCCTGCAACAGAGGAGGTGCTCTGCTGGGGAAAAGAATAGGGGGCCAGAGTGCTTAACCTTTGTTATCATGGACCCACAGGATACCTGCTGAACTTATAATTAATCAACAATTGAGAGAAAGAAATGATTTATTAATTTTTGAATTCAATTTAAAAGCTGTCCATCAAAAACTGCTGGTGACATTGAAAATTTCTCTTTGAATTCAACTTTCTTTGAATGGAGAGATTCATGACTTAAAAAGGGTTGGATTTGTCATACTTAATTTTGGTCAATTTACTCTTTACACTGTGGCAGTAACCATCCTGATTTTGAGGTTTTTGATTGGACCTGCTTAATCTAAGCTCTGACTTTCTCCCTGCTGTACACAGGACGTTTAATGCTTGGGATTATATGAAGGATTAGCAGAAGTCGTGAGCCATTCTTTCCGCTATTCATTTGGAATAGTCCATCAAACGACAGGATATTTAAATCGCTCGTGCCCTCAGTTTGATTTAGATCTAATCTATCGTGCAACATGTGATTAACTAATTAGATATTTAATCTGCATCTTAAAAAAATATTTGCAAGGAGTTGTGACGGGATTGTTTTAAAGCACATTTATTACATTCAAGTTTCCATTCAACCAGTTGGAGACTTCTATCTGATGCATCCTTTTTCAGGATTATAATAGAAAAAAATCTTTTTTAGTTTAAGACATCTTTGATGTCTGAAACTTTGGAACTTTTCCTTGTTCTTTGAAGAAAGTGAAAGTGTGGGTTTACCTTTAACACGTGCTAAGTTTCTCAGTGTATTTAACAATGAGGCAGACTATAGATCCAGACAATGGTGGTTTTCCATCGGGTGGTGTTACATTGTCTGAGCACCAATATTCCGAAGCACAAAAGTTGTATATCCTTGGCGCAAAGCTGGACAACTTTCGCACAATTGGGCCTTGGCATTCTGTGGAAGCCAAGTATTTAGACAACCTTTGTTACCGGCTGGCTTCACCTGTTCCTAGGCCATGTAGCAGGAAACACGACGAAGGAGCTTGGGCCGCAGAAGATCAGGTTTACATGGATTACCCACGCCCCATCTCCAGCGTCAAAAGTGCTCCCCCTGGAAGTGTCCGGAGATCAAGAGGCTCACCCTCTGCGAAAAGTAAAAATTCTGGATACTCCCTACCCATTGTTAGGGAAGGAAACGGGCAGAAAAATGAGAAGAGAAGTAATTCCAAAATTTCTACGGAGGACATCGATCGCATTGTCTGTAGGGTAACAAGGCCAACCATAGCTAGCCGGGGTGGAGTGGATATTGCTGAGAAATACCAGAATAAAGATTATGTTTATGGATCTAGAAGTGTGTCTGAGGTGGATCTGGATTCTATCGTAAGTCGAGTTACACGTTCCACTGTAGCAAGCACTGGAGGTGCTGGGAAACAGAGGAAATACACTGACTTTGTATATGGGGATAAAAAAGTGAATGAAGAGGAATTCAATGGCATTATCAACCGACTGACAAAGCCAACAGTGGCCAGCAGAGGAGGTGTAGACATAGCAGACAAGATGCCTGTGGAATACAAACCTCTTCCCATCACCAAAACCAACCCAGTGGTGCCGGGATTGAGGGCTAAACAAGCTGCCCTGCTGAAAAAGAGGGTGAATACAGAGGAGTTAGAGCAGATCGTTGGTCGCCTCAACGCCCTCACCCCTGCGTACAAAGCTAAGTACAGTCCCAGCCCCCATGTTTGGGTGGACGACGCTAAAGTAGGACCAGCTTTCCAAAGACAGCAAGTAATGGCAGCCTAAGCTATTCGGGCAGTAATAAATTAATGACTGTTAATTCGACTTTTAAACTTATTCAATCTATTCAGAAATCACTTGAACTATGTAAGAAGTACCTCACCTAAGGTCATTGTTGAAGTACATTTGATAGTTAATTTTCAGTGTTGAACATAGTAACAAGAAGGCAGTTTTATTTTTTTTATATACTGATGAAAACTTCATGAAAATGGTTGGTTTACTAATTTTAAAATTGCAAGAAAAAAATATACCTGATATAATTTTAATTGTATTATTTGATTTTTATAGATACACAAATTTTTATTAACTTAGCATGTATGATATTGTAACTTATTTATTGGTAGAAATTAGAACGAATGATTCTGTATGATTGGACTACTACAAAGCCACAAGAAATCAGAATTATTTTTATATGAATTTAACATTTATATTTCCAATCAACTTGATATTCTCTCTCTCTTTCTGTCTATATGTTTTATGCATTGTATTATTATGTGAGCAAATGTTTTTTATTTTAAAAAAAGAGTATTGTGTGACTTTTATTTGCCAACAAAGTGTGGAATTGATTTCTATTTGTATTAGACGGTTAGAATGTTTGCTGAGTATCTATGTACAGGAATTTCAGATCAATATATGACACTTGACCGAACTAATATGGCAGACAGTAGTCAAGTTTATAGCTGTTGAAGACATATTTTACAATCACATACGTTACAACTTCAAGACATTTCTGCTTGGCATTTTATAACCAAGGTTCAAATGTTTATGTACATTGTTCACTTGTTCAAGAAAAGTCTTTCATTTCTATTTTCGTGACAAGCAGAAATTTTCTTGCAAATTTCAATAGAGATATAAATGACTTTAAATGAGAAAAAAAAATTCTTTACCTGTTCAAAGTGATTTAAAGGCATTCTATTCTAACTAACTAAACTGTTGGGGTTAGTCTATTGATTTGATAAAACTAAAAGTACACAGTTGTGAATCTTTTTCACAAACCAGACACAAGACAAACAGAGATCAATCTAAATTCCATGAACTGTTTGACAATATGGTGATACAATGTACAATTATTGATGATAATTGTTTTAACGCAATCAAAGAAAAAGCCCTACCGATGGAACATACTTGTCTACCGAGATAAATGGATTTTTACAGAATTTTTGTAATCAGCATATAGACAAAATGATCAAGTACTTGTCTGATATTGGTGACTGAATTTGTATGCTTTTTGTAGATTTTCTCCATTAGCTTTTATCCTCTATCAAAAATGGAAGAGGAGTGAAGAATGATGTTATCTGGTAGTCGGACTTTATTGGCAGTTTTTTTTTAATCAACCAAAATGGTGTTAAATGCTTTTTTTTTTCATGCATTTACCAGTATGTATTATTTCAACTTTATGGGGCATCTACTGAACAGTATTTGATTGTTTCCATTATTCTACCTATTAACATTTTATTTTACAGTTAAGTAGAATTGGAATAGCATTTCATAATACCCCAGTATGATTCAAGGCATGTTAGGTTTTTGTTTGTTTGTTTCTGTTTTTAACAAACATTAACCTGGTACATGTATATAGGTAACGTTATTGTAATGAGGGGACTTAATCAGTTGAAGCATGTCCCCAGGATCAACACTGCTTAGTTTTGCATGCATTAAAAATGTGTATCTTCTTTATTTCTGTTGAAAAATGTATTCTATGTTATTTATGTCTCCAACTGTAAAACTTTTCTTTATTTTTACCCTTTTATTTTTTTTTTACATTTCCAGCTAAAAGAAAAATATATTAGGTTTAAATATATATATATATTAAAGTACATGTAGGTATATTATTTGTCTTATAACTGTCTCTACTTGATGTAATCTTTCTACTATACTATAGGTAACATTATATTCTAGGAACCTGTATTGTTAATAAACTTGACAGTACCCTGAGAGCATCTTGTTTGGGTTTGACTTTGGGAGTGTCCCCTATCAGGCATTGATCTGTTTGATAGGCATGTTTTTGAGCCAGTTTAATCAAGTAGATTGGTCTTTAATTCTGACAGTTGAATTATTTTTGTAATGCATACATTCCTGTCGAGACACCCTACTTTTGTCCCTATATCAGTAATATTAAAAACAATGGATCTTAAGACATTGATATTAAGAGATAGGTTAAGATCGGGAGATGAATTATAAATGTACTATTGTAAGACATGTAGATGTTTTGGGGTACCCGATATCTATCTATTGCTGTCCGGTTTTGTGGCAGAAATCCAAACCTTGGCAATCAGACAGGTACTAGACATAGAGCAACATCCTACAGAGGATGGAACTTTAAATTATTTACCGGAGGACAGGTTCGGTCTTTTGGTAATGTAAGGCTTTATGCTTTATGTCTTTTCTGCCACGTACCCCTGTAATTGACAGTGTTTGGATGATATTGATCAGCGAAGGAAACTGATTTCATGCATTAGTGCTGAATCCATTCTTAGACTGTCCCAGAGATATTATGCCATAATTAGATTAATAGCTTAGTGTCTTTTTTCTCTAATGCATTCCTAAAGATATCTCCTAGCTGTCATAGAAAGTAAATATCCTTCTTTCTATCTAAACACTGTGAACCTGGAAGAAAAAAAAACGAAAGACAAACCAAAATCCAATTAAAAAAAACAACCCAAAACACTTTTTTTTGTATGACAAAGTAATGGAAACATGATAACAGTGCTGTAACCAAACTGTAATGAAATATTTCAAATTCAGAACTTGACAGAACTTCAATTCATAGAGTCTGAGACAATTCCCTGTTTTTTATTTCTCCTATTACAATTTAATTATCACAAGATACACAGTCTGTGTAAACTGAGTCTGGATCTAAATCTGTTGGATGAAAAAGCATGGATGTAAGAAACTCGCAATCCAAATTAAAGACATTGAGGTGACTGAATTGCTTCTTTATATTGAAAAACTCTCGGATCATCAACCCTGAATCGTGATGATGAGAGGCGACATGGAAAGGAAGCATTCAGTTGAGGATTTTTCCTTATGAAGTTTAAGTGATTCATTAATAAGGCTGTTGACAAATTCTCTGAAGTTAATCCCCTCGAATGTGGGGTCCATCACGCGTTGTATGTCATTTCATTTGATGACCATATAAAGTAATAAACCGAGAGTAATTTACCGTAAAAACAGGAGGCATTGCCCAGAGTTAGTGACGTTTTGGTGCCCTTTGAATCTATTGATGATGTTTTAAGTCAATAAACTGGTAATATGAGGCCATAGTACATGTAACTATAAAAAGAAACCTCAATGAATACAGCTGCTGAACTATAGCTGTCTGTGAAAGGGTAAAAAACTATTACCGGTAGTTTGTCAAAATAAATGTATAAGCAGAACAAAATTCCTTACTGTTACTAAAGCAAATTATTTGAAAGTATTGAATACTGGTATGAAAAGACATTAAAAGAAACTGAATACAGCTGCTGAATTATTCCACAATTTACTGTCTAGCTGTCAAATGGCATGAAACTAAGTGTGTGTCTTAATACATGGATATCAGAATAATAACTAGTGATGATAAACTGAAATTCCTTACTGTGAGAGCAAATGATTTGAAATAATTGCATGTATACTGATATGAAAAGACATACAAAGAATTTGTTTAAAACTGGTTTAATTATGGTGGATTTTTGTGTCTGAATTTCTGTACTTGCATGCAGCCAAAGATAACAACAATCGATCAATAATATGTGTGTAAAGATCATAAACTTTACATGTACTATCATCTAAATCTTCGAAGTGTTTTTAAAAATGCTATAATTCCTAACTATATAAACATAACTGACCATGTCTAATTTCAGGAATTTCACACAATATATCAACAGTTCTTTCCAAATGGTGACCCGACCAAGTTTGCCAGTTTTGTCTTCAATGTGTTTGATGCCAACAAGGTACAGAACACTATTTAACACTAAATATGTGCCTCCATAAACCACTTCAGCTAGGAACTGATCTATAAGTAAAGTTATTAACACAATTATTCAATACCCCCAGGTATTATTTCAAGAATATTTCCCCCATTAAGGTCATGTACATACTAATCCCAAAGTTATCAGAAAAAATTAAGCTTGATTATGAATGAAATTAGATTTTGATTGAGTGTATTGTTGATTGAAATTTTTTATTGTGTGGGTAAAATTAAATCTGAATCCTGTGATAAGCAATCAGAGAACAAGCTTTACAAGACAGGAATAAAGACTTAAGTGGAACTCTTTAGCGGGATTTCATAGATAGTATTGTAAATCGTAATGATGTGTCAAAGATCCTTTGTGAATGAACGGGTCGTACCATTATCGAGACTCAAACAATTTTAGACTTAACACAGGGCCTGAAACTCACATGTGATGTGTTCTCTGATTACGAAGATCGAATTTCAGGATTAATTTTTGTATGAATGCTGTTAAGATCAACATATACATGTGAATTTGTGTATTCAACTTTTTAATATTTAACTCAATGTTCTATATTACACCTAAACACCGTCAGGAATTCAGATTAAATTTTGAATCAGAAAATACGCAGGTTTCACATGCACCTGTATGAATATTTCAGGATGGCTACATATCCTTCAAAGAGTTCATCTGTGCTCTGTCGATTACATCAAGGGGGTCTCTGGATGAGAAACTAGACTGTAAGTATTTACTTAACCCACCCATACAAAACTGTCTAGCCTGCTCTGTGACAGTAATTAAATCTCCAGTGCCCATACAGAGATAAAATAAATGAAAACAATTCCACAAGTGGTTTGTTTCTTGTCATCTTCACAATGACGAGGCCTATTGTTACGTTGTTTCTCAAACTTGTGGAAAGGAACATATAATCACAAAACCTTGACATTATTTGTTGGTTACACTCAAATTTTCAATAAAACTTAAATTTATTTAATTCCACCTGAAATCGGAATGATTGTACATGTATAATGTTGATATAAAAGCTTCTTTTTAATCATCCAAGGGGCCTTTAGTCTTTATGATCTGGACAATGATGGCTACATCACAAAAGAAGAGATGGTCAGCATCGTGGATGCTATTTATAGCATGGTGGGAAATCTTCTAGACCTTCCCAAGGATGAAGACACCCCAGAAAAGAGAGTGGAAAAGATTTTCTCCCAAATGGACACAGTATGTATACTCTTGTTGGCTGTGTCAAGGGGAATAACTCTGTAACCTTGATATTTGTTATAACTTCCATTTTATATTTATTTTATTTAATGAATTTTTAAATTAATTTGTAGGATCTTTATCAAGATGTCAATAACGTTTCAGAATTAATTTGTTTTACTTTAACCTTTCAGAATAATGATGGTAAATTAACAAAGGATGAGTTTCGAGAAGGTTCAAAGTGTGACCCTTGGATTGTGGAAGCACTGACCACTCCTCACAGATAAACCAGCCTCGCCAAATGTGTTGTTGTTATGTATCCATATATTGCCAGAAAACCTCACAGAACATCGCAGTTCTGTGAACATCAGAGTGAAATTTCCTGCTGTCTCCCTTTAATGAGGAAGATCTAAACTGCTCCAGATAAAATGCATCCCTTTTTATAGGACTTCCTTAAAAGACTGTCACTATTAGTGTAAATGAATCATGAATCTTCCAGATTTCCTTCACTTCAAGTGATATAAGAAGTCAAATTATCGATAACGACAAAAGCAGTAATCGGCTCATTTATTGGCTGAAAAGAATCTGAATCTGTCAGACGGTATGGAAAAGATATGGAATTTGCTATTATTCTGTGCTTCTGTTGTAAGCTTTTATCACCATCATTTATTGACTGAGAGACATTAATCCATCACTTTTATTTTTTAATAGAATCTGTTACACATACATGACTGTACATGTACCCCACACCTTACCTTACTGCATTCCATTAATTATGCCATGTGTATTACATGTAGAAAGAAAATGACTGATATATATATTTAATAAATCAATAATACATCTATTCATACTTGTTTATTTTCCCGTTTAATTCAAATTAGCATATAAAATGTTATATTATGATTTTCTGTAATACTAGAATTCAAACAGGAAAGTGATGCACATTCCTTACTGGAGTAAGAACTACAACAGTTAGCACTGTATTGTTTTCATCTTATGTATTGCAGAACACATTGACAGGTGCATGATAGATAGTATGATTCTTGATGCTGCAATTTTCTCTTTACATAAATACATGGAAAACACTGAAATATTAGCTTCTGTGTTCTTTTTCAATTTGTAAGATAACCTGGTACACGTCTATGAAGAAAACACAATTCTTTGTCGGTATTTTTGAGTCTCAGATTTCCTTGCTTTAATTGCTTATGATGGCAGATATAAGAACAAATCAGCAGAATAGTAGTATTAAAATAATTCATTCTAGGAAAACTCTGAAGCAGAATATAACAATAAATACAGGCTTTATCATGTTTTTTTTCCCAACAAAAACAATATCTTTTAGAGTAATAACAGTGCATTCATCCATTTACTGGTACATGTAAATGTTGAGATGGTAAAAAAACTGCATTATAAACTTTTTCAAAATAACAAGTACTGGAACAGGTATTTGTAACTACAGAAAAATCAATGCATGTATAAAACTATAAATTAATGTGACAAGAACCATTACTGATTTTTCAATAGACGATACAGTTACTGCATTGTAAACAATCAAATTTACCAAAACTTGGTACTGTAAAAAAATATTAAACAAACACGTCCAATTGTCAAATCAAGATGTCATTTATATACATGTACGTATCAAAGAAATAACTGTTGATTCAGAAATGCTTTTTGTTATGACACTGGTACAACAATGTACAGAATTGAATTTATCAAAAACTTGGTATTTAAGGAAGGAGTCTTTTCTGGTTTTCGACTTGTCAAACAGAAATTTGAGTAATTGTTCAGTAAATGAAGATGGAAGGAAATTAAAATAGTATATTTTTCTTTTTTTATCATACAACTTGGCATAGAAATAGGAATCATTGTTCAGAATCTAACAAATTAAGGACTATATTTTTGGCGGAATATTGGCGTAGGAAAATATCACATGTTTCGCTTGTCTGCAGTTTTAGCATTTTTAAAAACAATAACATTAATGTTGGACTGTGAACTATTAATATGATACTTGAGCTTCAGAATATGTTTTTAAAATATGATTTGCTTTTCAAATTGCATTTTTATAAGCTTTTTAAAGCGTCCATTCTATACATTGATTTGTGTGAAAAAATCACTAAAATAAGTTTTTCTCTCTTATAAAATGGTCAATATATTAGATTTTCTGTCAATTTATATCTTTATGTAAGGTCTATATAATATGTAAAAATCAGAAATATCTTAATATTGGAAGCATAAAAAAATAATCAAAATACCTTCAAAATTTTAGAAAATTAGATGAAATGCGGGCTTAGCAATATCAATTTTAGTTTAAATATTTATTCCAATTTAGTAGTGTAACCTGATAGACATTCTGATACTCTATCATTTCATTAAAGAATAGAATCTTCATATCTTAATTAGATGACTACATAACTGCAAAGAACTACATTTATTTTTATCCTCCTTTAAGTTGAAGAAAAAGGTAATGACCTTGACCTGACCTTTATGCGAAAACAAGGTCAAATTTGATTAAACTGATAGAATCATTTGGTTATATGATCTGTTTTACTGTGTCAAAATTTCATGAATTTCTTTTTATAAGAAGTATGTTTGATAATGAGAAGACTCCTTCCTTAATAAGAAAAAAGAAAGAAACCAGCATGTACATTACATTTAAAATATTTGTTCTTTAAATCAGCATTTCTCTTGAATGATGTCAATTATACAAATATGTATGATACAGTTTGGAAAGTTAATTTTGCATTAAGCAGTTGTGGCATACTGATTTTGTCAAAGCAAACAAAATTTCTACTGCTAGTTTTGTAATTTAGAATTGTAAAAGCATTCCATACAAGATTGTGAAACTATGTGTTTGCCAAAATAATGTTTAAATATCACTTCTGAGCAAGCAAAAAAACCAAATTTTTGAAGCCTTATGCAGTACATGTACATGTCATTTCTTTAAACATAATGAAGATATGCTGTAGTTAATCAACAACCATATTGAATTTCGATGGAAGGAAATATCATGTATAACAGAGAACGGTAATAACAGACAACCAAAACAACTGTATACACGTATAAACAAAGAACAGTCACATTTAACAAGGATAACAATGGAATGTGTTCGGTCCCTGTCTAGTATTTTCAGTTATTTTTTGTTTCCATAACAATACTAAGTAAAAAAAAACTGTTGTGTATATAAATGCACCCTGAATGTTAGAAACTTGCAAATTCAAAATTATTTAACAAATATCTATTGGTCAATCATCTTGAGTCTAAGAAAAAAAATAGAAAAACACAGCATACAATGGCACTACCATATTACAGCCCAATGAGGCAGCAGATATGTACATGTAAAGGTGTAAATAGATAAACAAAGCGTGGCCGGAAAGCTATAATATCCCTCAGTATACCTGGTACTAACCCTGCTGTAATATCCAACATAGAACATCCATACTAATGCGGTATTGTTAGCTATATGGCACTCCTACTAGCTCTGGCCAGTGGGTTAACCCTTTCAGCCAATTGGTAGAGTGAATGTGTAAACTAGTGGACCCTGGTTCAAACCCCAGGAGTCTCTGTCACACTATAATGACTATATTGCATCAAAGTGTATAATATGTTTTCTTTATATGTTGATAATATCCAAGATTCCCCCAACTCTGACATATTTCTTTTTTATCTTAAACAAATGCAAATATAATGATAAAAATTAAAGAGGATGTTTGAGCATTAGGAATCTGATGTTCTTGCTTAGATAAATAGATTTCTCAAGTTTTTTCATGTAAATAGACACAGATTTGTTATCAAAACATTCTTGTGTCTTATTAATAAAATTAGCTCTAATGATAAATAAGCTAGCAAATGCTAATAGAATTATATAAGATATTGCTAAATAATATAATGTAAAAAAAAAATATGGTATCTAAAGTTCAAAACTTGCACTAATTTTAGTTGCCAAAAACAATGTTTGCTGACTAATGTTTTGTTCAGTAAAAGAAACTGTGTGAGCCTTTGCTCTAAATGTAACATCTATCAACAAAAATAAGAAAATTTTCTCTACAGGCTCGAACAGATAATCAACAAAAACTTACGGATGGCACCAAAATGTTAAATTTGGCAAGGAAATAGCTTAGTATTCTACAACAATATACCCTATGATAACTTCTGTTCACCAGCATCATAATTCATCCTTCTTCAGTTTCTGGAATGCCCAGAATTCACTTGACTTGCCAGAAACATCCCTTTCTCTTTTGACAAAGGCAGAAAAGGTTGACACACAACAGCCAATGAAATGGTCAGACTTTCCAAGCACGGCCAAATCTAAGTGGGGACTCTTTCCATCTTGTTTTGCAAAATTTACCTGTTAACAACAAAACAAACAACCCTTTCAACAAAAGCATTCTGAAATTTAGCTTAGGAGGGTACATATTTATTAACCAATCACGGGCTCTCGAGGAGCACATACATTAAAAACAATAATATAATCATGATTATAACAAAGATAAATGGATGATTATGTGTGTGTCTTGTTAATGGAATAGTCATATATGACAAAGACACATAATCATTGTAAAGGTTTGGGCCAGTATTACGTGGAAACATTATGGCCATCTGGCCCGTCTTCAATATTTCTACAGTCTCTTAAATGCTTTATGAAATCATCATTACATGAAATATGATTAAGTGCTTTTATATTTCATCTGAGAAATTACTGGGGTGTGAGTTTGTTAACTGAGCTGTCTGTTTGATAACAACATACTAGTACCTTTGGCATGGCCTTTTTCAGTTTGGGGATTAGATCTCTGCTATCTGTAGCAATGAACACATTGTTGATGCCTTTCTCCTTCACAGCTCGCTTCACTTGTTTAACGATGGTGTCATCCGAGGGGTAGCACATTTCATAGGTCAGTTTACCATTCTCACCACGGTACCCAATACACTGGGGAGAGGCAAACAATGCTGACCCTGAGTCTATGTGCTTACAGGCATTAGACTGAAATTGTCACAAAATCAGGTAATTAGATACACCCTTATTGGTACCAATTCAACTACATGAGTTAACCAACTACCTTTGTTGGCAACAAAAATTAATGGTATGTTTTTATGTAACCACTAAATCAGCTTGGTCAAATGCTGTCACATCATTTATTAGAAAAGAGAACTAACTCAATTTTTCAATTGAATTTTTAAAAAACTAAAATAAAAAACCAGCCTGATGCAGAATATTTTGAAAAATTTTCTTTAAAAAACTATATATGAACTGTTTGGTCTAACTGACAGGAATTAACATTTATATCTTCTACAGCAAAGTTTCAAACAGAGTTGTCTCTAAGACCCTGGGGGCGGGGAATTCCCCCGCCTATAATGATGTAATTACCCGGCTATTATTGCATTTCAAACTCAATCTAGCTATAAGCTAGACCTCCAGACCCCCCTTCTACATTTTTATTTCTTCCTTCTACTTCAAGTTTTAGAGACAACCCTGCATACTATATCAATTCTTAAAAATTCACTTGCACTGATTTTCAAAACAATTTCTAATAAAGTCCTCTTACAAAGTCAGAGCCCAGCCTGAGGTGAATGCCCATGTACTTTTCATTGTTGAATGACTTAGAGATGAGATCATCAGCTTTCTTTATCATTTTATCTGACCAGACAACATAGTTTTGGAGTAAAAGGTTCCTTTGTTCCACAGGGAAGTGAGCAGGTGCCCCTTTGAATGCCAGAACTGGAAATCGGTCCGGTGGGTACCTTTAAAAGATAACAATCATAAATGTTGTGTTCTTTTATTTTTACTTTCATATCCCTGTTCAACTTGGATAGTTAACCAATTAGGCTAAGCATTTTTTAATCAGAAAATCTTTGTGTGACAACTTGAACCTGTTAAATTTGCTATTGCTCCACAAACTCAATATCATTTTTTTTTATATGAATATATTTATGTACATGTACTGTAATAGATATATGGTATTTATAATAAACATACTTTTCTTGCCATCTTTTTACTTCAAAGGGGTTGCTTGTATCAAAAGAAAGTGGTTCATAGAATTCAGAGGCATCAAAATCAATGTTAAAGGTGTCCCAGAATGGACCGAATGGGTT
Source organism: Magallana angulata (assembly GCF_025612915.1). NCBI lineage: Eukaryota > Metazoa > Mollusca > Bivalvia > Ostreida > Ostreidae > Magallana > Magallana angulata. Next base: position 56,343,104 of record NC_069117.1, read on the forward strand.
TCCATGCTTGGCGTCACAGCCAGGTTCTCCTGTGTAGGACTTGCTGTAACAAAACACTACAAACAAGAAAACAAAAGTAAAAGCACTTAAATATTGATTTTTAAAATGTTTCATTAAAAAAAAATTCTCACTAAAATAACTCACCTGTCCTGTTTCCCACAGGCCAAATCTTGGGAGCTAAATTCTTCATAAACTTCTCCATGGTTATTGCTCTGTGAAATTTCTGTACAGCATCGACCCGGAAGTATGTGTCAAAGGGAATCTGATCCTAAAACAAAGTAACGAACAATTTTATAAATACATGTTACCTCAAGAAAATATGTACTGGGTATATCAAAAAAAAATATTTCTAATTAAGGTATTGTACAATAATTGTACCAGTAATATGTACATCAAAATCAAACTTACTGATGTAGGTTTGGGAAAGTTGTATTCTACCCAAGGGGGGAGGATGATAGTTCTATCCAAGTCTTTGGCAAATGCCAAGGAGCCTAGGAAATGATCAGCCTGATTTCCAAATCTTCCTACATAAGCAAAGGGTGTAACAATTTACAGAAAAGTGATGACAAATTCAACCAACTACCAGGAACCATGTCCTCATGAAAACTCAAAATTTGCAGGAAATTCTTAATATAAAAGTATCAAAATTACATGCAAGATTTTTTAAGCATAATTGTTTAACAGATTTTTTTTTCACTTTAAAATAAGTAAATTTTACATTACCTAAACTATTTCTCAAACTATCTGGATAAATTATAAGAACCTACCCATACATGGACAATACACAACATATCCCTTGGGGTCAATGGTATTGGAACTCATTGAGGATATCATTGTGAGCCATATGACCATTGGAGGTAACTTGACATTCATCCTGAAACCTGAAAGTTGCAACAAAAGTACAAAAAGATAGACACATATAACTGTCGATAAAAGAAATTGATTTTCCTAGAATAGCCCATCACTAGCAAGCAGTGAGATTTACAGAGAACATAAAATCTCATCAAATAGGCTTGATCAGTCTGTATCTTGTTAAGATACGATTGATTTTTATGGCCATAAAAACATACTGTAAGGCATTTATAGGCAAGGCATGCATAATAACCATCAGTGCTTGGTATTGATTTCTATTTGAAGTCAGCAAAGTACAAAGACTGAATGTTGTGAAAACGGGTCATAGAAATATATGACACCAGATGCCTTCTGATATAAAATACCCCTGCCAATACAATCGTTTGCTGGTGCCAAAAAGATAAGAGCCATTTGCCAGTCCAAAATATATATGATAATTATTTAAATTGTATTACATGTTTGTTGAGGGAATTCCTCTCTTTGTAGCTGTACTATCTTGCTCCAAGTCTAACGGTTACCGTTAAAATTGATCATTTTAAAGACATGAACACTATTCATCATCGGGTAAAATTAATGTACATTGTACATGTACAAACTGATGACTTCCGTGAAAGTTTATATTGATAATTTATCTGACATTATTTATAAACTTTTGCTTAGCAAAGATATAATTCTCTTGGGGATTGGACAAGCGTATAAAACCCTCCAGCACGGTCCACTTCGAAGAGAAAGATTCAATAAATGTCATTAACTTTCTCTGGTGACACTTCAGTATCTTTTTTTACCTTGCGCAGTTAAGTTTTCATAGCACGTCGTGAACACAGCAGCGGGAATGCGACAGTCTAGCAGCCACCTTGTTTACCTTTTACTTTCACTTTCACTACACGTGTCACACTTTCGTTGGTCAGTTTGTAGAGCGAACCCGATGGTAATTTTCATATTTTCAATTTACAATCGAGCACTTAAGCTTAAAATGTACTAACGAGTTTGTTTTATTTATAATGTTTAAAGTTTAACGGAATTTCAAAAGTACCATTAATTTAACAGAGGTGTCTATTAAAATAATAATCTAAACAAATGTGTACAAGAATTGTGCAAGTGTTGAATTCCAGTATAATTTTGCCTAAATCAGTCATTACGCTGCCAAATAATAATTGAACTCACATGTATAATTTTCCATTTATTTCAATTTACATATACATTAATATAGCACTTCTTAAAAATACAATTATTTTCTCTGATCCCATAATATCACATTATATATTTAGTCCTAGTTTCATTTACTCAAAGGTCAGATTGACATACTCTGTACTTCACACATGTATTAGTACTTCAATCATGCATTCTATTTGTCAAATATAGCACTAGTTTTTTCAATATAAAACTTTATTGCATCCTTACAAAACGCAAATCACAAAAAGAACACATAAAAAGCCTCTGTCTCTGCAATAAGACTGAAACTTATGCAAGCAAATCAAGCTGGGACAGTGGAATATCATCATTACAAGATTTCAGGTATTTGTTTTTTTCTTTCTCTCCTTGAAGGAGTCAATAAGGGAGGTCACTTTCTGGGGTAGGGCCTCGTTAGTGGAGGGCGTGGCTCCCTCGGACTTTCCCCGATCCTCCTGCTCCTTGCTCTCTTTACGCTCACTGCCTCCCCACTGATCCTTGCCAGAATCCTCATCACGCCCACCTTTCCTGCTGGATCGCTTTTTCTTGTGTTTTCTTTCCAGAAATCGTTTCTGATGGGCAAGAATGGGAAACAGTTCTACAAAGGAAAAGAAATGACAATATCAAATTACCTGTGCACGTTTACTTACATTTTTACCCTATTTATAGGGAGAAAATCTTACATTAGGTCAAATGACAAAAAAACTAATTTACATGGGAGAGCAACTATCTGATTAATATATTCCGATTATTAAAGTACAAAAGTTTTGTACATTACCTGATCTTTCCATCAGAGCATTAGTGGCAGCGGCCATTTCAGCTTGTTGAATGCTGTGACCTATTCCAGTGGCCAGTCTCTCATGTCTGAAGTATACAGCCACTGTGTACCGCCGAGTATTGGTTGGACCAATAGACTCTATACACCTGAAAGTAACACAGAACTTCTTTGTGTTCACATAGGCTTAAAAAATCCACAATAAGATTTAAACTTGCATGCCGTCTCCATGACGACCTGTGGTACAATGACCAAGGGGAGGTAAGAGTCATCCTACATACAAGTTTATGTACAGTTACAACTATTGTAAATGTGTATGTGTATTGTCTGTCATATTTTATGTTCATTAATGATTATATCATTTGAATATAGCTGAATGATGGGCCATTATGTAAGTGTAGTCTGAAGTCTCAAAAATCAGGAATTAGACACAGCAAGTATCCTGGCGAAAAGGTAAGTTTTTGTTTTATATTTTTTGTTTCCTTGCAATTTATAGATTTCTTTGTTTTAAATTATTTGGCTGTTTATATTTACTGTGTGTCTATTTGGATTCTTTTACAGGCAATTCCTCGCTGTGACCCCCACAGTTATAACAGTGATAAACTCTTCCATCACAAAATCACCATGTCCCCGCCCACTAACTTCCTGGTGAGTATATTGAGTATCTGAATTAATAACTTGTCTTTATTTTTCTCAAAAATTGTCAATGCCCAATATTTATTTTTGAAATGAAAGCAGAATAAAAACGCTTTTTGAAATGATTTCACATTAATTGAAATGATTTCATGTGTTAATCTTTGGACTGCATCACAGACACGGTACTGACTTGTAGACTGGGATGTCTGGCTCCCCTCCATCCAATTCCCTCAGGGTCAGGCAGCACTGCTGTAGCTGGGACTTGGGGTCATTCCAGTCTTGATTCAGGATGAAGTCCTACAAATAATGAAGATTATTAATGCTTGTTATCATACAAGTGTATGTACATGTATATCATTCTATGAGCACTTCTTGTACAGTTTTGTTATTGTACATATTCTTTGAACACTTGTAGAAATTGCATGTTGGAGAGGAGAAGATGGCTACTACTGACCTTTAACCTTGGGAAGAAGCAGACTTCACAGAACTTGTAGCACACCTCTACATCTTTGTCGACATACAGGGCACCGATAAAGGCTGCAATATAACAACCAACATCATGTCCATCAAAAAAATATGACTTTGCTTTTTAGAAAAGTAGTGTACAAGGTATTGATATAAGAAGACCTGATTGTCACAGAATGAAGGCTGACAATACAATATAACAATCACCCCATGACAATCAATCAATGAAATATTAGCTTGCTTTTAGAAAAGTGGTCTACCAGGTATTGATATACTTATAAAGATCTGATTAGCAAAAAATGGCACAAAGACTGAACCCACCCTCAAGTAAATCAGCCTTTTCTTTTGTCTTCTTGTCCTGTTTTTCTCCTTTAGAGTCAGAGAAGATGACGTAATCAGAGATGCCCAGGTCATCACAGACAATGGACTGAGTTCGGTTATTGACTAGAGAACTCCTCAATAACTGAAATATACCGCTAGACCAATAAATCACAACAGAGTATTGCTAAACCATTTACACTAAAATCACACACAGAAAGGTAAATGTTCATGTAAATGTACTATTCTATTAAAGACAAGAAACCTAATTCACAAAATCACCATTTGCAAAATCACAAAATAAAGTTGATTACTCACTGAAAGATGTCCTTCGTGATGGTCAGGGAAATGCTTAAACAGATAATCTGAGGCCACTAACTGTAGCACTGTATCTCCCAGAAACTCAAGTCTCTGGTTATGTCCCCTGAAAAGAAAGCAGACAGATTGAAATACATGGCAGAGAATATCTATAGACACTCTGAAAATATTGCTGATACATGTAATAAAATGAATATATCTGATAATATAAGGACATATTCTGACCACAGGTTTACTTACAGTGTTAGGTGATTGTATCCCACACTGCGCAGGGTAAAGGCCCGGGCTAGCAACCGAATATGGTCAAATTTTACTCCTATGGACTCCTCAAATTTCACTAATTTCTGTTTAAAAAACCAAAATTCATTTTTTTTGTTGAGCCAGAATCATAAGTGAATAATAGATTATGCATAATGTACATGTATTGAAATCAAATTCATAATTTCATGAAGGCCATATAATTTTGATCAAGGACCTGTAGGGTGGGGCTGGACTCAACCCAGTGGCGGTCGGACCCCGGCTCATCCTCCTGTAAGACGTGGAGGGGCAGGTCCCTCCAGATGTTAAGGTATTTATCCTCATCCTTAAACAAAGTCTCCGCAAACACCTTGTCTGCCAGGTCAATCCCTCCATCCAGATACAGGGCTCCTGAAACAGATATAAATGAAAGGCACCATTATATGTATCCTATAGCTATCCAAATTTATTTACTTTCAGGTTAGAACTTTTACTGGTAACTTGGGCTTACAAAGAGAATTTTTACTGGTCCATAGAGAATTTCAGAAACATAATGGACCAAAATATTGATAAGACTGAAAATAAATTAGGCCAGAGTGCAAACAGATTTCATAAACCCTAAATCCTTTATTGGAAATTTGTACATGTATCTGTGAGTGCAAACACGTTTCATAAACCCTAAATCCTTTATTGGAAATTTGTACATGTATCTGCTCTTGCATCTGATGAATGTCAGTACCTAGCAGTGCCTCAAAACAGTTGGCCATGGCATGCTTCAGGTCAGATTCGTGACAGAGGTCAGGGCCGTGGGCATAAAGCATGTAGTTCTCCAGGTGTAGCTTCTGTTACAATGGAGAGTCAAAGGTTACTGAAATCGTGTACACATCAGGAGCATTTCATATAAAGAAAGATATCTTATAGATCTGACAATAAAAAAATCATGTGTACAAGACACTTTACAAGCATTTCAAATAGAATAGATATTTTACAGTCGGGAATGACTTCGTGCTCACCTTTGCGAGTACGGCCAGCTGCTGATTCTGTACGAGCGCCGCTCGGTACGTGGTGAGTCCACCCTCCTCCAGGTAAGGAAACATGTAGAATAGGTGAACGCTGTCAAACAGGACAAAACAGACAAATCAAACAAACAGTATAAACACTGCATACACACTGAATCAAGGCTCTTCATTTTAGAAATCTTTATTGCAACTCAATTCAGACAGTTTTAATGCATATTATTTTTGTTACAAATTTTCATCATTGAAATGTTGATCATCTCAAAGAGACAAGGACATTGAGACTCAATGTAGTTCATAAGAGCTAATATTCAAAATGATACACAAGGTACCTATTTAAATGTTATAAGGCCTGACCTTGTGATGAACTCGACCACAGCGTCCCCGAGATATTCCAGTCTCTCGTTGTGAGGAATCTCTGATGAACACTCGTCCTGCTTCCCAAGGCGGGACATGATGTTAATTAGAATGTTGATCCCTGTCAAATAGATTTCACAGACTCAATATGAATTAAGTTAACACAAACCCACTACCAGAGACTCAATATGAAGTAAATTTATCCAAACTAAGATCATCTACTATAAAATGATTGGCTAATTGTTAAACTAAGGTAATTTTGTTGTACTTCTACAATAAATTGTTATCGTACCTTTCTTTCTTGTATGAACATAGTGGATTTTCCGATCTCCATACTCAAGCTGACGAACCCCGCAGTTTGACAGGGAATTTCTAGCATGATCTGGATTAGTTCCATAATTAACTTTATATGAAGTATGAGTCAGGGCCAGCTATAAATATCAAGATACAGTTTTTATGTTCTTTACATTGTATGCCTTATCAAATTTTAATAATACTGTACCAACAATTTTTAAGATTAAAATGTATATACTTTTTTCGACAGCACAAAGATACTTTATGTTCAGTTTGCATATGGTAAGTACCATTGTATAATACTAGGTGCTGACATTTGTATATATTTATCTCCCTTTACCTGCAAGAGTTGTGGGTCTTTGAATTGGTAGTTGATTTCTTTCTGCAGCTGTCTTATACAGAGATGAAATCTCAGGTGTCCCAGTAGAACAGGCATCAGCATAGCATGCTGGAAAATGCATAGATGAAATATCCATAACAGATTAAAATAATAACAATGGTCATTGCCTCAATGAGTTAACAGTATTGGTAATTTAAATTACAGTTAATAGTAACCTTCAGCTACAGACAGATACCAAAATGTATAGATTTACAGTTACATGTTACTTTACCTGTATGAGGTAACAGTTACATGCTTATCAACCTGTATGAGTTTACAAACTTACAATTATATGTTATTGTTATATTCAAGTTAACTGACACACGTTAACTGAACTATACAAGTTATAATACAGTTAAATAAGTTTACAAACACACTAACCTTAATGTTTTAACACAATGAATGATTTCTGATCTACATGTATGTATGTTTACTTTTACATTTAATAATCTGACCTGTGTGAGTTTACAGTGACATGGTTTTCTTTCCTAAATGAATGATAATAGTTTCATGTTAATTACCTGTATGAGTTTACAGTTACATGTAAACTTACCTGAGTGATGTCAGATCTAATCCCTGTTCTCAGGAATCCTTCACTACTGATCTCCACAGTGACTTCCCTTTTCATAGAACTACAAAACAAGAACATTTGTTTCAATAACAAATGTAAACATATTTAACAAATTAACATGTTGGCACGCTCTGTCAAATAAAGAACAATACCTTCTGTGTACAGTTCAACTCGGTTATAGCGAAGTCCTAGGGACCACTGGATTTACTACATTATATCCGTAATTTGTTATATCCATATGACAAATTCGTAATCATAACTATAACAAATTCACTATATACATGTTTTCTTTCACCAGACAATAATGTTTGCTAATTGAGGCTCACAATAAAAATACATTCCTATGATACCTTAAATTATTGGATTGTGAATTTAAAAAATTATATGAAAATATATTCATTCGATCTTTTATGTTGAATGGTAGTGCACACTTTTTAAACTGTTAAGAAATTCATTATAAAAGTGTTAAATTTCATTACTTATTATTTATCTCTACGGGACTCAAAATCAGTTTGCTATATCCGTAAATTCGTTATATCCCAATTCATTATAACGGTAAAAATTTGCAAAGGTTTGTTAAGAATTTTACTGGGGACTCAAAAAAAGCTATATCCAAGAATTCGCTATATCCGTGTGCGCACTAAATGAGTTTTACTGTACAGTGTTTTGGGGTGTGGAGTTACCTTTTCATTCTGAGATCCTGTAGGTACTTCTCCTTTGCCTCTAGTTTCTGTTTGTCTGTGAAGGTGACCTTGGGTTTACTGTTCAGCAGGTGCTTGAACTTGACATATTGTTTCCAGGTTCTCTGATAACTAAAAAGATTGTGATGAAGTCATTAAGTAACATAAATCCTATGTACAGGTGCACAATATATGACAATGAATAAGTTACATACATGCACTGCCCATGGGCAGAGCTATTAGCATACATACTTGGGATCCCCAGCATAGCTGAGCTGAGCAGGTCTGATTCCGAAGTGAATAATGAGTGGGAATTGTATTAAGTGATTTTCATCCTGGTTTCTGTCTAACTGGTCAATTCTAATACTGGAAGGTTTCTACAATATTTAAATATATTCCAAAATAAGTAAGTCAAGTACATTAAGCAAAATTCTGAAATCTAATATTTTTAAGATAAATGTGCATAAATATACATAGAAAGAGCTGTATTATGATAGGGAGTGAGATTTATCTGTGTTGTATTTCCCACCTTTCCAGGGAAAGTGACCACACTCCCTCGCACTTCATCCACAAAGCCCTGCCACTCGTGGACGTCGTACTTCAGGATCTGGGCGAGTTCCGTCTCCTCCAGCAGAGGCTTGGAGCTCTTCAGTAGGTACGTCAGCACGTCGTTCATAGACAGGATCTCCTTACCATTCTCTGATAGATATCAAGACAAACATCATTCCAATACTGGTGATGCTAGGATAAATCAAACTTAAAAGAACCATGAGAAAAAGCCTAATTAAGACACTAAGAGTTCAGGAATTGGAAAGATGAAAAACAGAAATTTCTTGTTCATTATGATATACAATGTACTGTGGTTTCATTAATATTCAAGGGTATCAATTTTGGTGGATAAAGTGAAAATCATGGTTTCAAGGATACGTAAATTCGTGGCCAATGATCCTTTCAATACAAATAAATAGTAGAAATTGCACTTCGATGAACATTTAAATTCATGGATAAATCTAACAATGAAATCCACAAAAATTGGTATTCAACGAATATTGATGAAACCACAGTATTTACATCTACCAAATATTATTCTATCTATTTCTTACAAAAACTTATAGTTAATTCATAGCTCTATAGAAACAGCCAGACTGAAATCTACACGCCCCGTTTATTGATTGGTCGAAATCTACAGCGGCCAAAACTGAGAAGATATTGACAGGTCTGAAATTGACACTCCCTTTTTATCTAATGGTCTAAACTTACAGCGACCTACGAAACATCACGGACTGCACGAAATAATCATGATGTCAGACAAGGGACGATTGGGCTGTTTCTTTTAACTAACGTACTTATGTACATTAACAGTTATTTAGTGAATTTTACTAACTTTTCAAAATCAATTTATTAATTAGATAAAAGAAAGATGTTAATATAAACAACAAAATGCTTTCTTTGATGATTCATGCGGGTTGTGAAGGTAGCGATCATTGCAGAAAAAATTTACATAACCTGCTAACATATGTTAACCGCTTTTGTATTTTTTCTGCAATGTCGCTACCTTCATATCCCGAATGAATCACCAAAGAAAGCATTTTATTGTTTAAATAAAAATCACATTTGTCAGATGTGAATATGAATATTTATACTGTCCTTGCATTGCAGAGACACATTTTTTTGTTGGACTTTTTAAGTCATAAGATATTCATTTCCTGACAGTAAGGCAGTAATTCACCCTTTTTTCTCACCTGGCAAAAGCCTTGCAAACCGCGGCATCAGATGGAATCGGTTACAGTGTTCATTTGTCCCCGGACCTTTCCAGTCCAGGTCAACCAGCTCCAAAATTTCATCAAATAAAAACTGCTGAAACAGGTCCAGACTCTTCACAGTGAAATTCTGTTAAAGATACATACTTTTAAAAGAACATAGATTTGTGATTTATCTGACTTACAAATGGCTAACAAAACCTTTCAATAGAACACAATGTTTTATTTCAACACACCAAACCAAACTGTTATGAACTGGTGTGCAACTTTAAATTTGTAGTTAACCCTTACTGCTCTATATACGAATGTAATTGTGCACTTACATCTGGAATGGGTTCTTCGATGAAATGAATTGTGTAGTCTATGTTAAATCGTATCACCCTGCATGTAGGTATCTGTAACAAGAGACACACAAAACAGTTAGGTTAATTTTTTTAAACATCCCAGATTTACAGAAGTGTCTGGACAGAATCAAGCTGTGCTTACATTCTCCAGCTTCTCATGAGACAGCAAAGAAAATCCCTCAAAGATGTACTCATGGTTGTCATGCTCAATGATGGTGGGGGCCTTTGTCTGCGATAAAAAATTATAACATTCGAGTGAGCAAGTCTACATGATTGCGTTTATTATCTAAAAATCCTCATTACTACATTGTATCTATCAATTAAGGGTACACTGCTGAAAAACTTGCTGGGATAATTTAATGAACATTGTTAGGTCCTCTTTCATTTTTATGTTAAATGTAGAAAAAAATACATGTAATTCAGACGCTAATTATACTCACCAGGAAGTTAGTGGGCGGGGACATGGTGATTTTGTAGTGAAAGAGTTTATCACTGTTGTTACTGTGGGGGTCACAGCGGGGAATTGCCTGTAAAAGAATCCAAACAGACACACAGTAAATATAAACAGCCAAATAATTTAAAACAAAGAAATCTATAAATTGCAAGGAAACAAAAAATATAAAACAAAAACTTACCTTTTCGCCAGGATACTTGCTGTGTCTAATTCCTGATTTTTGAGACTTCAGACTACACTTACATAATGGCCCATCATTCAGCTATATTCAAATGATATAATCATTAATGAACATAAAATATGACAGACAATACACATATACATTTACAATAGTTGTAACTGTACATAAACTTGTATGTAGGATGACTCTTACCTCCCCTTGGTCATTGTACCACAGGTCGTCATGGAGACGGTAGGGGTGCTTCTTGCGTTTGTTGAGGGCGTCCAGCCACTCCTCCTCTTTGCTATCCTCCTCCCCTTCCTCCTCAGAGTCCTCTTCAGAGCTGCTGGAACTACTGCTCTCAGAACCTGCAACACAGCAGCATGAACACTTAATAAAACTAGACGAAAAATGATATTTTGAGGTCTAATGAATAAAGAGTGCTTCAAAAGCGGTATTTAAGGTCATCAAAATGCTTCGTTGAGAGGTTGAGGATAATAACCTTAACCGCTCTATAACTTGTGGGCCTTGTTTTACCTGAGTGGTGGTGATGGTGGTGGCTTTCCATCACTGGGTACTTGGGGATTTCCACGGGAGGTTTGGACTCTCTGACCCGTGCCGACCTCTGAACAAGGTCCGTCTCAAACTTCTCCACCAAGTCCTGCATTCTCTTTGTAGCATTGAAGCAGCCAGTCTGAAAAACATATATAGAGTCTAGAATTCAAACATATTTATAAATGTTGGTAACAAAGAAAGACAAAGGGTTACTGGTGAGAGGTAAAGGATAAAATACCGGTAGGTTAAACTGGCCTATTCATCAATGAGAGATTCCTATGGTGTAGTGGTTACTGGTGAGAGATGAGAGATTAACATGTACAGTATTATACATGCCTCTAAGCCTCTCAATCTTAGAGAGATTCCTAGCATAAAGTACCTCATTGTTTCTCCTGAAGTAAAGGTCAGCCGGGGAGCACCTGAGCCAGGCGGGAATGATCTCCTCGGGCAGTTCTATCTCGTCCTGACCATTCAGCACGTCATACGATGAGCGGCTGTCCGACTGCCGTGCCCGGTCTCTCCGGACGGGACTTCTAGATCTCCGTGGACTAGATCTCCTGCTTGGAAAAAAAATATGACTCATACATACACAGAATAGACACATTCACTTATTAACCTTACAGACTTTTAAAATCATACATGAAATGAATCCCTGCTATCATGTACTGGTACAATATGCATTCAAATGTTTCCATACATTAAAGCACTAAATGATTTAAAAAAAATATTGATGAACTCAAATGCTTCAAAATGTTCCATGCAGGTTTTTCAGATATACTTCATAATAAACATTTACTGGATCATTGTCACTTTAGCAATAGCTTCAATTTTACCAATGATAAAAATCAGTACCTTTCTTTGGCATTTCTAGATGATGGTCTTGGGGGACTGCAAAAAGAATAAGATAAATCTGTTAAAAAGCAATAATCCTTTCATTACAATTAAACACATGCATGTATATGAAAGCATCATCTCAAAAAGAGTAAATACATGTATGAAGTTTTCCCCCCATAAAATATGAAACTGAAAACAACATGTCAGAATGAGTATTGATGACCACCAAACTCTCAACCCTTATAGATCAAAGATCTATACTCCAAATTTCTGCATTTTTATTCAGTCATTTTACAATTTAACTGGTTTAAAGACACCTTGGGATGACCTTGACCTGTGGAAGTCCTTAACTGACCTTGGCCTGCGTCTGTCTGGTCGGTATTGCCGGCTATCTCTGGAGTCTGTGCTCCTGTCTCTGGAGTCTGTGCTTCTGTCCCGGTCCATCCGACCTCTGTCACGACCTCCACGCTCAGACTTCCTGTCATATGACCTCCCATCTCTTCTGTCCCCAGAACTCTTAGAGTCACTTCTTCTTTCTCTTGTCCTGCTGTCATCTCTGTCAAAAAATTTACATGAAAATAGAGTACATGTAAATCATTTGTATGAAAATCAATGTTTGGGAAAACAAAGAAGTACATGGCATATCCAATGAGGGTCACAGTTACACAAGTTTTGATTTTGTCGGCTAAATCTGGCATGGGTTGTAGAGGAGCAGAGTGGATTGTAAACCCTTGGCTAGCAAAGATGAACCTTACCCCTTATATTTATTTTGCATAAGTTACTCAGTATAGTGATACATCACCCTGACCTGTCGCCACGGTTCGATCTCCCAGGATTCCTTCTGTCTCTTCTGTCCTCTCGACCTGAGCGATCTCTGTCCCTCCTACTGCGATCCTCCTTCCTGTTGCCCTGGCTGACCACAGGAGAGGGGAGGCCTGCCTGGTTCTGACCCATAGAAGACATCCCCTGCTGAAACAGCCCCGCCTGGAGACCCATCATGTTTTGGGCTACACCTGACATGAGACCAGGGGCTCGCATGCCTGGTGCATCCAGTATACCTAGTCCTGACCCTGGAGGTGGTAGCTGAAGAAGAAGATTTAGTCAACTGTAGAAAAAAACACAATCTATTGAAAGTTAAATTTTTAAACTCAAAAGAAAAGCAACAGGTGGGTCCTCAGTACTGTACTGAAAATTCACATCTGTATAATACGTGGAATTCTTTATTTAGAACAGCAATTGACAGACATCTAAACAGCAATCGAGCAATCTATAATTTTACATTGCTTATGTCCACCCATTATCTCAAGCCATGGATAAGAGTCAGCATAGCTCCCTCCTACCCAATAAAGTATTGTCATCTGTTACGTAATATTCTAATCGGTTTTGATTTTACACAAAGCGAGCTGTTACCTCATCAGCAGTAAAAAACATGTTTTACATACTGCAATTGGATAATAAAAGGTCACATCAAAGGTCAATCTCAGACAATGCTTTACTCGCATTGGTCAATACTTTAATGAACTACAAGATATTATTGTTTCATGCAACAACAGCCGATGGGGGAGAATCATACATATTGACTGTGGTTTGTGACAATGTCTATCAAATACACTGATACTGTAACATTCGACACTGAAAAATAGGATTTACGGTGGTATATTTGTAATTGCTTCATTATTTAATGCAAGATTTTTCAATTTTTAATTGTTTGGTCATTTGTCATTATAATCTGGCTATTTTTAAATAAATTATATTAACTTTTATTATATAAATTTTTAAACTTCGGATGAAAATTCTTTAAACCTGTAAATTCAATCCAGGAATTATTGGTGACATCCCTCTTTGAAGCAACTGATTGGCTCCTGCCATTATACTGCCTGGACCTTGTAGCATTTGATTGGCCCCTGTCATATTGACTCCAGCAGCTGACATCATTTGATTGGCTCCTTGCTGCATCATCTGAAGGTTTGCCATAGCTTGGTTGGCCATTCCTTGTCGCAGTCCCTGCAGACCTTGTGCTCTAGGATTCCACATTGCAGACCCTGAAACAAAGATAAGAAATATGATATAACTGTGAAAGCTTGTCGTATTTTATGCATTATATTTATGGTTGCATGGACCAACAGTCTGTATAGACTTCATGATAATGTAATAAAATGGGGGTTACATGAAACTTGCTGTTTCAGTGTAGTAGCAAACAGACTGTCAGTTATGTATACCGTATCAATTTCTGAAATTGTGTCCATGTAAAAATAATCCATGCTATTTTACATTTGACTGCACATGATTTTTTGATATTGCACAAACACAATAGCCCCCCCCTCCCCCTTTAAAGTAATTTGTAAACCTGCTGCATTGAAGAGTTGCATGTTGGGTGCTACAGGCATCTGGAGACCCATCATCTGCTGCAAGTTGTTGGGAGACCTTCCCTGCAGTAACATGTTGTTCTGTGGTAGCATTCCTTGGTTTGGATGTGGAGACATGTTGTTCCCTGACCCCTGTAATGTAAAGAAATTTAATTCAAGATGTTTCATGTTTTTAAATTCTTAACATCAGTTATTTGCAAATTAACTTTTATTATATTTCATTATTGTCAAGAAGGAGAAATCAACTGAAAAAAACCCTGAACTTTATTTATTTTACAACGATTGATAAACAAGTTCTACAACTTATATTAATATCTCTCGTTGGCACGGATGTTAGTGCGAGGGGGTCACTGGTGTGGGAAGAAGCCGGAGTACCCGGAGAGAACCCACGTGTCCAAGCGGGCGACCACCATACCCTATCACATACAACCACTATCGATCACGGGGATCAAACTCGGGTCGCAGTGGTGAGAAGCGAGTGCAATGTCCACTACGCAACTTGGACACCTAGAAATCAACTCATTTGAAGACATTTTGAAAAATAATGTAAAAGGTGAGAAAATGCAGGAATAAAAACAAAAGATTCAAACAAAACTAGACCCCCACCTTCTGATAGTCTTTTTTTGTCAAAAAAAAAACAAACACCATTATAAACATATTCTCTGCCTCTAAAATGCTGCTGTTAAATTGCAATAGCTCTATAGGTACAATTCATTTCTTCCGCAAATGATAAAGCTAGAATATTGACTTCAAGTTAATCCACCTTACCCTTCCATCATTCCTCATTTCTTGGTTTCCAAAGAAATTCATTGCAAAGGGAAATATTGCTTTTCAATGGCACATAACTCAACAATTTTTCTTCTCCTCATTTTCCATTTTCTCAAATATCCCGATGACGAGCCCGATGAAATTAATTTGATCGGGATCGGTATTTTTAGTCGGGGACTACCAGACGAGTATTTGCTTATCTGCTAAAGATGCTCATATGCTTTTAATGGCCTGGTTCGTCCTGTAATTTACTCATAGATTTACATAGGTAGTTTACATGAGAATTTTGCAGCTTTGACACAATGAACCCGTAACATATTCACCTACGAATCTAATCATATACGATCAAATTCATAGCTTTCAATTTCATATGATCTAGATCTTTACACACACCGGGTCAATCATTAGGACATTATCAAACACCCTCAGGGGTCAGGGCTTCTTCCAAATCCTGGTTTCTCGTTGGTATAAGATGTCAACTTTGGAAGAGAGAAGAATTGGAGCTGTAGTAGGGGCGGTAGTGGCAGATGCTGCAGGTAAATATTTGTTTTTAACTATATCTAAAACAGGCCAAAGATTTATCATTTCATGGAATCCGAATTCAATGCACTACACAGTCATGTCTATATAATTGCGTACATTTACGATGGTTGCCTGATAGAACCTTACAAAATTTCAAAGCTTGCATACTTTGTATATATGTGAATTTAATGTTGCCATGCATTCACCATGTTCACAAGGTGCATCAGATTGTTTTACCTAAATTCATAATGTATGAATGTTATGATCATTGTGTATAATTATAAACCTAATTTTAATGTGCAAATTAAATAAATGTATTGTATGAAAGTAATAGTTTTTTTTTAAGAACTCTGTACGTCATGATGATAGAAACATATGTACCGGTACTAATACTGTAAGTCCATATGCAACGATAAAAAATTGAAGATAAATTGCATGGAGTTGGAGGCTTTTGAGTTTTCTGCTATCAAAAAGTAGCAATAGAAATAAAATACTGATCAGCACAATTAATAACTTTTCACACAAATGTAACTTTATCAAGGAAATTAGATCATTTCCCTCCTTCGGACATATTGTTTATGAATTTGTAAGAAACCCTCTTCCTCCACAGGGGCCACTCGTGTTAAAACAGGCTTGGCCCCTGTGTCTTTCTCTTTAGATTTTCATTTAACCATTATCTTGAGCAGCTTTTTTTTCCTATCCTAGCTCAGCCTATTCACTGGAATTATAAGACAGCAGATTTGGATGACTTTTTGAAAGACAAAGAGGAAGTTGCTTTCTTGGATCCCTCTAGGAACCCCTTTTATTGTATCCAGACGGGTAAACATAGCTGTTATGGAGACCAGTCCAGAACCATTCTGAAGTCCCTGGTGGAATTTGAGGGTAATTACTATTTAAATATGATAGGCCTGGAATAAGATTTATTAGAATATTGGACTGATTTAAATGTTAGTATAATTTTTCATGCTTGTTTCAGGTGTCAATGTTGGTCAACTAAAAGAATCGATATCTGTTGCTTTTGGTCCATACTCAGAGTATGAAAATGAAGTCAATGCTACTTATAAGGATAAGTCAGGTGAGTGAAGGCTGTGTTCAGTAAGCAAAGAATTGTATTTCTAAAACTCTTAAAAAGTCATTTGATGAAGGAAGAGAAAGTTGACCTTTTGGAGGATCAGTATTCTGACTGTCTGCCTGCTAGCAAGGAAAATCTTCCCCCTTTTGAAGAAGATATTGACAGTATTTTTTTTTATAAAATGCAGTCTATGGAATACGGAGAAACCCATTTCATCTAGTACATCAAGAGATTTGTTTGCTTGGGTCAGTACTTCCCCTTGTAAATGTTCTCACTAGATATCCATGCATATATATTGCGAATATGACTGTGTCTGGCAGTACATTGTACTTGAAAATCCTTTAAAGCAATATGAGCTGCAATTTTCATGTTGAAATTTTTTTTACGAAAATGTTATTTTCTACTAAAATGACAAAAATGTCATGGTTTTTAAATCTCTTTTAGCCATATTTTTTTGTGAAAAGGCCGTTAAAAAGCCTTAATTGGAGCATAATTGAATTATTGTCGTCCTGTACAAAAATTGATTTGCTATATATTCCTTAGAAGAGAAATCTTTCCTTTGACAAAAATTAATCATTTTTTCAAATCTTATTTATCATAAAATTTAAGTTATATGCATGCAGACTTATCATACTAGCAGCTTTTTGCAACAAAATAAAATTCTAAAAAATACAGCTCATATTGCTTTAAAGAATTGGTAACAACATAGAGTATTAATGGACATACCAAGGCTTGCTGTTACCAGTATCATTGATGACTATCAAAAATGTTCTATTGTGTATGTCAACTATTGTCCCACCATTTTTAACCACTTCAAGATAACATATAATTCAGAATCTAGCTGTCCTCACTCTGTAAAGATGTTTTAGAAGTCATTTAGGCTGTTAGCAACAAGGATTTTAATGTGATTATGTCTAACTGGAAACAATTTCTCATTTTACACAGATGTGGTGAAGAAAGTGTATCCTATCAAAAGTTCTTGGAGGCATAATAGTATTAAGTCCTTTCTGCAGAAATACAAAGATGGAGATCAAATAACAGGTATTTTGGTCATTAAATGTGTTATATAAACTCTGTTTGTAACTTGCTATTTAGGTGACAAAGAGAATATGTATAGACTTCTTTCCTGTATAACAATTCCTTTCAGTAATATTATCCATTACATTTTATTACAATAATTTGTTGTTAAGGAGCATCTAAATTTCTGTACTTATTTTAAAATAACAAATTACCGGTAATTCTTTAGATAACATTTTAAAATTATTTTATTAAGAATTATGTACAACTCCTTTTGCAGGTTTTCATTATGTCATTGCGAATTTTCATTTAAGAAAACAGATCCAAGTCCACTTATTATCATGACATGCCCTGTATGTTCGATGATTTTAGGGATTGAGAACAACAATTCATTCTCTAAATAGCTCTGTAAAAGAGAATTTTATAAAAAAAATTGTCGTACAATTTTTTTTAAAAAGTGTTCATTATGCCATTTTGAAGTTTCAGTAAAAAACCCAGATCTGATTCCACTTATTTTCATGGCATGCCCTTCATGTTTGATGATTTCAGGGATTGAGGACAACCAAATGGACTGTGTGGTGAATGTGGTTTGTGTGGTGGCCCTCTACGCGGGGCGGCCCGAGATGCTGGACAGGGTGGAGGAAGTGATCACGGTAACCCAGAACTCTGACATCAACCTGGCTGTGGCCTTCACGGCAGCGAGGTGGGGCTGTCATTCCTGTGTAGTCCACTACTAAGATATAATTCAGTACATTAGCTACCGTACATTGCTTCGTAATGAAATAATGATCATGACGATATGAAATGTTTATCTTTAATAATATGGTTGTGAAAATTCAAGAAAATCGCTCATTGCAAGATGAGCACAGAACATTTATGAATTGCATTCGTATTTTATCGATAAAAGTCATTTGTTTATGGAATTCACAAAAAGCTCTTAAACTTTATCTTTTCTAATAGAAATGAATCCATATTACCATAATTTGTGAAAGATGTATTTGTTCAGCTGTAGTTTGTACATGTTTTCAGACTTCTGGAATACTTTATCCTCCATGGTAAAACTCCTGGGGTGGAGGCATTGAATGCTGTACTGAAAGAGATGGTTAATCCCCAAAGATCCCACCCCCAGGATCTGGACAGAGCCATGGTCGGCCATATGAAAAAGGTCATTGATGAAATAGAGACTGACCATATAACAGCAGCTCGGAAATTCAACATCACCTGAGGTAGGCCCTCGCACATAAGGAGTTTGTTTAAATGTTATTAGGTGACAGGTGTAAAACCCTAAATTCTTGATAGTGGCTCACTTGTGACATGAAATCAAGCATTTCTTTGTACATCAATGCCAAAACAGATATTTTAGAATTATTAGAAATAAAAGTACTTTGATTTGATTAAAGCATTAATGCAGAGAATGATCTTGATCAGCAGAGTTCCAATGGATTTTATGCAAAATACAATGAACATGTCAACTGTTTTACGAAAAAAGTGATTGAAGTTTCAAATATTTCTTGCACCTTTGTAATAATTGATTATCCACTGTTCTTCAACATTGATGTATCCTTTAATAAACATATGCATGTATCATAGAATGTTTTTTAAAAATTGGACAATAGTAATAAACTAATAATCCATTTCTCTTCCTGTTTTTTAGTCTTACCCGGGGCCTTTCAGTCCGCTGTGCATGGTGTGATTACACACGCCGAGTACGCGACTGGGGTCAGACACACGATCCGAGCTGGGGGATGTAACTGCTCCCGGGCAGGATTCATTGGAGCATGTCTTGGAGCTCAGGTAGGACATGATACAACATGTTTAAGAGCAATCAGGAACCACAACTCCCAGCACAGAAAATTAAGAAACACCAAAAAAAATAAATAATTGTGATTTCAGCTCCATAATTTTCAGTATTTTTTTTTTTCATTTTACTCATCTCATGAGAAATATTTCTTGAAACAAAATATCTCTTGAAAGAAAGATTTTCCAAAAATCTTTACTCCATTTTATCAAATTGTTTTGTTACAATCTACATTGTACCAATGTTTTTTTTTTTTAAGAATGGCATAAGTGGTATACCAGAAGAATGGAAAAAGAAAACTTTATCATATGAAGAAGTTTTTGAGCTGGCAAAGAAAATGGTGGGAATTTGTGCAAAGTAAACTCGTGTGACTTGTAATGCACAACAGACAATCGAAAAAGACATGACAAAACTTTTTATTAAAACTAATATTGCATGTATGTACCTTCTGTTCCTGGCTCTTTATATCTTTTAGTAATATAACTCCAATAAGTCTGTTTCTTCCTTTTAAGGTGGTATGGGACACCTCCATATTGTGACATACTTTCGAAATAAAATCGAGTATAATTATATATTTTTTCCCTAATATTGTTACCTAACAGGGTAGTACAATGGGTTAGGGTGTACATCACCTATGAATCTGTAAGTTAAGAGTTACAATTATTAATCACTCTGGGGCTTTTATAATTTTTACCTTTCCAAAAAATTTTTAAAACATTTTTTTGTCAAATTTATATTGTTAATTTTGAAAATTCTGGACTGGATATTTATTTATAACATATTTTTATCCACATTAAATTAATATCAACAAGTGTCCCATTACTACCTTAAATAGAATGCAAACATGATAAAGAGCATAAGGGACAAGTGCTCTTCTGTACATTTTTACCACATACCGGTACTCAGTGTACCGTTATATGGCAAGTGTACATGAATTGAAACATGCCAGCATTGCAGTTGCTAATCTAAGTATTAATAGTTTGTTTATTTCTTATTAATTTTGTAATGTGTTTTAATTACAATCTTTTGTTCATTGACAATAAATGTCTCAGTAGTTTGTTTACCTGGCACTGTTGAGGAATTATAATGAAAACTTCCACATTAGTTACAACAGAGAATGAAAATCTCTTCTTAAATCCTGATCCAGGCTGATGAGATTTGATGTTGAATGCTGTTTTTTGGGGTGGAAATTTTATATTATAACCTTAATGGTGAGGATAATTCAGGCTTTGATTCAAACTTTATTTACAAAGATTGATTTTGATATACTTTAACATATTTTGATTTAGAATGTATATGAACATGCATGTATTTGTAGAGTATTTCATATTGTTTTATAAGCACCTGACGTTCTATACTTGTTACAAAATTGTTTTGATATGATCTATCTACAGTATGATTTACATGTATAAATCTTTTTGTAACAAAGTATGTTTTACTTCTTTCTTATCACTAAAGCATTGTTCAGTATGAGAATATTTGAAGTGAGCAGGAGAAGAACATCCTGGATTTATGGTAGAAACTAATCTTTATAACCTGAACTTTTGAATCTGATGGCATTTTGTAATCAGATAAGTTTTCCTTCCATAGGCCTATCAAATGTTTCTTTGCTTAGAGTGTGTAACAAGTTGAGGAATTGAATTTCCCATTCACTCCGTAAACCTAAATCTACCATTTAAACCTACATGTTTAAAGCCTTCTGTACTGCTATATAGATTTTATACAAGAAAAGGAAAACAGAAATTTTCATTATTATATATTTTATTAATAAGCATAAATCCATATATCACACACATGCAATACAAAGATTTTTAAAAGCTTCCATAAATATTTTAAAGTGAGTATTTGTAACTGAATTTAACACAATTATAACGCTGCTGGTCATGACGGCTCCACAGGGAGGTTATCGATTGGACAGTTTACTGAGGAGTTGGTCAACCACATCTCGATACAGTCCGAGTGGAAGTGATGGGTGCAGGGCAGGAACTTACGAGTCTGCCCTACTTCATAGACTTCCATGCATATAGTACAAAGTTCACCAGCTATTGTCAAATCAATGGTTTCTGTTTTAAAGTTTCTTATAGTATTTGAGGAGACTGTTTTAGGTGCAACTTGTTCATCTAGTCTCAGCAGTAGCTCGTAGTCTTCAGGGGTTAGGTCCCTGTGCTGTAAACCAATCAGAACGTTCACCATGGCACTGTCAAGGTCCATGGAAGCATTGTGATTATCCAGAGCGTACGCCAAGTTTTGGGGTGGAGGCCGGGGAGCCACATTTGGTTCTTTCACTTTCTTAGAGGTAAAGGCATTCTTTACTTCTTCCCTGCTTAAAGTGAATCTCTCTCTTTTTCTGCTTGGCATATAGTTAAGACTTATGGTAATTTCCATTCTCATGAGTTTATAAATGCGGTGATGAATGTATAAACGTTTACGTCCTTGATTGTTTGTCACATTTTTGCAGTATTTTGTCTTCACTTGGTTATGTGCTTTTTCTACTTTTCTATCACGATCAGGGCGGATTTCTAATTTCATATTTCCACTTAAGCACCCCTCCATATCTTGAAGTTTTTCAAAATTTTCTGTTAAAGACTCTAACTCATCACATTCCCTCTCTATTTTATTGAAAATTCCTTCAGCATCTTTTTCAATACTCAGATTGTCAATAGTTGGTCTTGGAAAAAGAGAGATTTTGAACCCCATTTCAACTGTTGACAAAGTTTTCCATTTCTTTCCTTTCTTTTCTTGCTTTACTTTCTTCTTATGCTGTTGGGTCGTTTTTGAACCATATTTCTCCAAAATGTCGTTAGGGATCTTGCACTTTCCAGTTCTTTTTTCAGCATTTTTTAACTCGTCATCGATATCTATTGTGTCCTTCACTTGACTTACTTCCACTAATTTTTCTTCAGTCACTGTTATTGTCAATGTCTTCATTTCTTCCTTGGAGTTGGAGTTTATATTATTGTCTGGTGTTGGGTGTATGATTCCGTCATGTTTCCTGTTTTGCTGAGCTAGACTGTTTTGACATAATATTGTGAAGTCATCGCCAAATGAAGACAGGGGGCTGCGGCACATTATCCCTTCCATGGGATGGTGTCCAAACGATACGGAACGCAGAATTAAAGGTGGTTCCATGCTAATTTACAGCTGCACACCCTTCGATTTTTCGCAAAATGCCGGTGTGACGGCATGACATTGATTTTTATACCTGCAAAAAGACTGACAATTGCACCACTATTGGTAACAAACAACACTTCTATTTTTAGAAACTAAATAATATGACGTAGGATGTAAAGCATTTGATTGGTCGAATTTTGCGATAGTCTCGCGAGAATTCAGAATGTAAACATAAAATTGGAAAAGCCCTTCATGCTAATTTTAGACTTAAATAAATTGAAAGTAGGTAGCATGGAGGAAAGTGCAACTCCATATCAACATGTTAAGGTACAGTACAATTCATTTAAGGCCATTGGTGATTAATACAATTGAATATACTATAAAATTATGCTGATGACTAAATGCGTTAGGTTATTTTTCTAGTTTAAAGAATTGCAGAGTTTTGGATTAGAAAATGTGACTCAGATGAGGACAACATTCAATGTATATTTAGACCTGTGTGAAGGTAACTACAGATCACATAATGTGAAAAAGATGTCATGTTTCTTTTTATTAAAGACAAAACAAGAAAATCTCTCGCTCTCTCTCTCCTTCTTTCTCTCTAGCTCTCTTATGTACCGGTAGATTCCAATTTTTTTTTTCTAAATATTTAACTTTTTTGCAGTTAGAGGATGGTGGAATGTTAAACTTCATGGTTGTCTTGACCTTGACATGGCCTTCATATCAGGTCACCCAACAAGAGAGGACCCGAGAGAAATAGTCTTACCTTTGCAGAGCTCTGACAACCTCAGTCCAGACTGTCTTCAGCAATATCTTCAGAATATAAAATTGGACGATTATGAAACTTACGGGTAAGTCTCTTGTGTTTTCTTTTTATTTAAAAGCCTCTAAAAGGAGGACCAGACAGAGAAAAAGCTACCATCCACACAGATCTATACAGATGGTGGGATTAAAACCCAGGCAGTCACACGCATACAGAGAGAGAGAGAGAGAGAGAGAGAGAGAGATTATTAATGTGAAGTTAGAAAGATGAAATGAAATCATTATTTGCGGTATGAACTATATGTCATTGGACCAAGACCCCTGCAGCAGAAGGCAGGTGCTCAATTTTTTAAACCACTGCTCATACAAATATTCACTATATACATGTATGTACATGTACACTATTCAGTCTACCAGTAAGGCACTGTTAATTTAGCTAAAGACTTAAGGCTGATATTTTATTGTAGCTGTATATACATTCGATTTCTGCATGGTTCATTATGCAGTGTTAAGTATAATGTCCATTGTGATTAATGAAGTTTTAGCAAGTTTGAGAACTTGTAATGACTGATATAGCTGCAGGTCTGTAGCTCCCGGTCTGAAAGAATTCGGATGTATAGAGAACTCCCAGGTCGTCCATCCGAATTTTTTCAGACCGGGAGCTACAGACCTGCAGCTATGACTGATATTGACCTCAAGACATCGTTAACTGACTAAATGTGTTTTTGTAGAATCACTCTTGCCATCTGTGACTCGGACACCACAACCGTGTACTACAAGATAACGGAAGGGCTAGTCGACCCTGAACCCCCGGAGGTTACGGAGGTCAAAAAGGTTCAACGATTTGAAATGATGAGGAAGCGTCAAATGAACATTCAGGGTGCTATTCAGTCCTATAAAACTGCTAAAGTACTGGACGATGCAACACGAGACACTATAAGGACTGTCAGCACTGACTAATGGCACAGTTAGCTCAATTTATGTAGGCCAGTTTTAATTGGCGTGTGGACCAAGATTCTCGTACCAGACCGGTAAAGCAGAGTATTACGAGTGGAGAGAATAGACGTTGTTTATTTGTTTATTGATGGAGAGTCGGTGCCCTCAGGTGCCTGGCTGCTTTATGGGTTTATTCACAAGCAGGACATGGATAGCTTTACTGTCAAGTAAAAAAAATAATTGAAAATTAAAACTTTGAAGAAAGTGTTTTTTGTTTTTATTTTTTATTTTACAAGCTAAAAAGAAAGCATAGACAAGAATTTTTGTCTCAGATATTCTTATAATAAGCTCGAAAAAGTACATTATAAATAAACCCAAATATAAAATCAATTTCAGTAGGCCTGGATGGAATCACCACTCGGGGTCATGGCCTGATTAATATCTAAGTTATATTGATAAATCTGACTAAAATCACAGCAAATATACGAAAAATACAATGTTTACGACATTCTAAAACGTTAAATGATTGTGGCTTTAGAATATTCTAATGATTGGTTATCGAATAAATGATTTCATTTCGTGGAAAATATTAATCCCCGGTAAGCATGAACAAGTTAAACCACGTCAATCCATGTTTGTGGCCGCTCTTATGACGAGATCTTCATCACCGTCCGTGTTTTAAAACAAGATAAATGTTTCAACCCCGGCAAACAGCGTGTCTGACAACGATGTCGCCCCATAACGATATTATTCCCGACACATGTTCCTTTTGTTTAAGTTGTTTTTCAATATTTTTCGATCGAAGATTTGTTGTTAAATCTTTGGCTGTTATTGTGTTTTTCTGTGTACCTGACGATGATTGAACATTCTGTTATATATGTTTGCCACAAAATGTAAAGGAGGCATGAGAAAGCTACAAATATTTCTGGATCTGTCAGGGCGCGATAGAAGGTCCATTTAGAGGCAGACAGAGTGGCGGAGTGTTCAGCAAATCGACATAGAAAGGTATATAGCCATTTTAAAATGCACGTTATTTTGTCTGATTTTAAGTATGTAAAATGCAAACTTATATTGCATGTATTATGTTAATTATTTCTTGCATTGACCGTTTTTTACTATTATAAATCTGATTATGACTGAATAATATATGAATATTGATAATGACGTTTCGCTAGTTTTTCCATTCATTTTTTTTTTTAGTTTCAAAACCTGGATATGAAGAAATTCGACCTCCGAAATATAATATTGATGATGGTATTTTACATGACCTTACCGAGAGCATTGAAAGCCAAGAAATGTTAGTTTAAGACATCGGTTTCGGGCAGATACAGATTTTTTTTTTATTAAGCTTCCTGAATACTGACTGCAACCATAGTAAATTGTTGGTACTTGTAATGTATAACAAATAACAATTCAATTTAAGACTTATTTTTCAAAGCAGTTTTAAATTTGCTGCATCCTGCATGCTAAAGGAAACGATTTTCCAATTCATCATCTTATTCGAGGATAAAAATTTGCAACAGCTGAATTTTGAAACGTTATTGAATGGAATTATCAATGTTTGTAGATGCAATGGATGAAAAGTGCGGCAAAACAATCACAATGGATGGAAAGATTTTTCACTCGGCCAACATCCAGCAAACCTTCAGAAATAACTACGCTCTGAACACCAGGTGTCGCGTGCTGTTTGAGACGATGGAGCCCTACCGCTTCATCATTGTGTTTAAGCGGCTGGACATCGAGTTCGAACCCCTGTGTGACGATGACAATCTCCAGATCTTCGACGGAAACAGTACGTCACATCCAACTATTACAGGTAAGGTAAGGTCGAGCCCTGGCGCCATCAAAGTTAGAAGACTCACTTTTGTCTTACTTCTGGTACGGAAAAAGGGAGACTTGCATCAAAAGAAATATTTTCCACGATTTGATTCTCCGCTTTCAATGACCTTAAAACTATGTTAAGTCTCGGATGAGCTTACTATTGGAGCATGCCAAACTTCCTGGTCATAGATTTCCGCGAGTCAATGACCAGTTGTGAATATTTGCCTTTGCAGATGCACAATGGTTTTAAAAACCTCTAGTTCTTGGAATGCATGTACATGTACATGTAGCATGCACATTATCAAAATCGTTTGTTGTTTAGGATTACCATCCAGGATATGTGGACAAGAGCGACCCCCTGGTTCCTATGTATCTACATCTAGCCAGATTATGATGGCGTTCCACAGCGATTTCTATGACGTAAGAGACGGGTTTGAAATCACGCTGACTACTTTTAGAGAACGTACGTACCTTGATTTCTAGCTGCTCTCTCTCTCTCTCTCTCTCTCTCTCTCTGGTATCAACTCTGACTGTATACACGTATTTCTCCCTATGTCAGCGCCATGTGAGGGCGAGGAGGAGTTTAGGTGTAGGAATGGCCGCTGTATCTCGGCGCTGCTCCATTGTGACGGCACCAACAACTGCGGGGACTACTCCGACGAGTGTCAGTGGACCGCGGGGGTGCTGGTCGGAATCCTTGGGGGCGTGCTGTTCCTGACCATAGCGGGCATTGTGGCCGTCAGATTTGGGAGAAAGAAAAGGCTGCTTAAAATGCCGAGAAAGGTGAGTACATAAATCACAATTATCTAAGTAGTAAATGTACATGGTACATCGTTGGATAGAAAGCATGGATTACTGGCAATGTAAAGATTCAGTGACAATTTCATCGCAGTATCGGTAGTATGAGACTTCTTTGTTTGCATTAGTTGAAGAAAGACAAGACAAGAGAAATGACATTGGAGATATTTTCTACACCGGAAGAAGACGTGAAATGTGAGCACCAGCCAACGACTACGTCTAAACGATCCAAAGCCTCGGTCCCTGAGGTCCATCAGTCCCATTGTCACCTGTACAAAATCGGTGAAGAGACCCGTGACAAAACTCACATAAAAATCTAACATATTGTGTCTTCATCATATTCATTTTTTTTTTATCATAATTTGTCATATATTATTTGTCATATCCATATTGAGTACTATTTTACTGACCATATGAAAAGCACGTTTACTATTCCTAAACATGTATTCAACTGCATGTCCTTTTTATTTTCATTCCTTATTCTTCATATCATGTACAGTGTATATAAGTTGCTGCTTACATTAAGTATTATTTTTTGTTCATATATAAACACATTTATCACAACGTGTAGTTTTCAGAATACAGTTGGCTAAAGCCTTCTTTTGGAACATCAACCATAATTATTTCAATGGTTTGTGTTACCCATCACCTGCATAACAGTCTTTGGTCCCAGTACCCAGTTAGTAATCCGTGACGATAGGGCGTGGTCCGTCCGCCTCAGAGAGTGACCTCCTTGATCGTGGAGTGGATACGGCGTAAGTCTACGCTACAGCTAGACAGCGGCCGGGGTCTGGAGAACAAGCGGGTTCCGAAGTGACTCAGTCTCTTTTTACGGTGAGCCACGTCACACTCGGAATGTCTCGTCACTTTACCACAACACGTCCAGTGTTCTGCTCCAGGATGTGTCGCCGACAGGTGACTGCAGTAGCCGTGGTCTGCCAAAAGATAATTGAGGTGTGGGTAAATATACAATTATAAGTATTTGTTATGTCATATTTTCCTCTACATTAAATTCATAATGAATTCAGGTCTGATGGTTTTTATTCTTTTTTTTATCACATCGAGAATCTTTCATATTGAGAGAGATTTATGAACAGCGTCAATTTAAAAAAAGAACATCAGCTAATCGGTATACTGAAATCATTGCATACATGTACCAACAAAACTAGATCCGTATATACACGCTTCATTGTTTCCAATACTTCTTGAGCAGCCGGAACAGCAGTGCCATCTTCCGGTGTGTTCCCGCCAACTGGGTTTTACGTGGAACAGGACAGATTTTGTCTGAAATCGAAAGTAAAAATAAATGATTAAAAATAATTAGACTAGCCACTTTATAACAAAGACTTTTTTTGTACAGCAAGTGGCAGTAACTCATCGACGGACGGTTTCGAACAAACCACGAACCTTGATTGGTCGTCCGTCCACTGTGACGTAAAGCTCGTGTTTTCCGGTCTCCCGCGGCACTATCTCTATCGACCAAGTTCCGTCCATATTACTAACCATCTCTTTTGGTTTACTGCAGCAAAATAAAAGAATATGTAATATTCAGGTTTTGGAAATGGTCAATGCAAATGGTACAAAACAGATTGAGAACGTCATTTTACCAGATTGCTCCTGATGGCTCCAGAATCTTGACTCCCACTGATACAGAACAAGGGTATGGCTTGCCCTCCTCTTGTACAACGTGAAGCGGAACTGATGCTTTGTGTCGGACTCTAGCTGTCTGAAGTCCTAGAAGTGTTGATTCAATATTTAAAAATAACAATTTAGTGGGGCAGTTTTTGGTTTAAAAAACAACAACAAAAAACCGCACAACTACCTCGTAAGAGTAATAAAATCATTTTCATTTGTCGTAATGTATATACCGATAAATACTTGCCCTCTTGATTTAGAAAGCATTTTGACGGACACACTCGTCCAGTTACTATCCGTCCGTAGAACTGGTATTGGTCGATCACTGGGCCATCCGCTTCCGGACAAAAGGTCATTTCCTGTGACCTCACGTGAACGTTAGCACGCCGGATATGAAGGAGGAGTTTGGATAACTGTTTCCAGTGACTGCTTTCATCTAGGGAATCTTGGGTTATCGTGTTTAAAAATTCCTTAGCTTCGTCTACATTTTGTTGTAATTTGGACAGAACCGATTTTTGGCCCTGGATGTAATCGGTCTGTTTGATAGATTGGTCGCGCACCTGCTGAATGAGTTGGGATCTGTGGCTCTCCACCGCCTTGATGTAATTGTCAAAATGAGAGTTGATTTCTTGTGTCAAGTCCTCGGAGACTTTAGTCGTTTCGTTACTTACCTCTTCGCAACGTTGTAAGAGACGACCGAACAACACACTTTTCAAATCCATTTCCTCCGAGATATGTCTCAGTATCAAATCGTCCATGTCGATGTTTTTAGTTGATGGATATGACGAGGGGCGCTTTTGCTGAGTCTTTACATTCAAAAGCTGGTGTTCTCGGCATTTCTTCAAGTTCCAAAGATTAACCGTAGATATTTCACTCGAGTTTTCCTCAGATTCATCACAATTTAAAACAGCCGTTGTATCGGGATCCTTTACACACGTGTTGCAGATTTTTGGGTCACCGTCTGGCAGTGAAGATATCTCGTCAACATCTGATATAGGTTTTTGGTCCTCAGCTTCCATCTGTTTAAAATGAGAAACTTCCAACTTCAAGAAAAACTCATCAGTAGCCTTCAAGGATTCTGATAAGGCCATCAGATTCGCTGACTTGTGTTTGTATTACTTTCAGGTGTGTATACTAACACCAAGGAATAATTTCCATTTCGTAGATGTAGCGATAATAACGCCCTGTTAAACTCCTCTCGGATTCAGTCACGCCTCAGATTTGAGCCATGAATGAATTAATTGTAGCATAAAAATACAAGATATTTATTTAGTAATTCGTCTTTTGTGAGGCTGCCAAGGACATTACATCAGTGTCACATCGGTGAAATGGCCAAGCTGACCAACAATCTCCTCATTCAGAGTACATGTACTTTTAATACGTACCTACATTATATGTGACGCGCAAACTATGGTTCGGTATTTTAGCAAATAGAAATAATTTTTTTCTAAAAATTTGTATCAACCCCGTTTCCATTTTTCAAGAAACTTAGTTATATGTTTTTAACCGGATATCATTCAAAAAATTCCTCATAACATAAACTCGGTAAGAAATAAATGCTTTTTGCAGAGAAAACAGTTCCAGGGACTATGAAGTATGGTATAAAACTGTCATGCATGATGCATGCTATAGCATTTATGTAATAATATTCTTTTGTCTGTCATTTGATTTCATTTTGACTATAGCCAACATGGTGATGATGATGATGATGATGATATATATATATATATATATATATATATATATATATATATAGATATATAGATAGATAGATAGATAGATAGATAGATAGATAGATAGATAGATAGATAGATATATATATATATATATATATATATATATATATATATATATATATATATATATATATATATATATATATATATATATATATATATATATATATAATATCATATTAAAGATTTTAATAAGAAATAAGTGCTTTTATTTCATTTTGAGCAGGAATATAACTAGAATAATAGATATATGAATAGATATGGAAATTGGTAGCTAGGTATATAAGGAATATTTGAAAAAAAATGAACATCTTTTCATTCAGCCTATAATTTGATAGAACAAGGGTGGAGATCACAAGAGGAAAAGGTTCATAGCTACCTACTTGTACATGTACACATACCCTAAGTCGGTCAGAATCCTCATGTGTTTGATACAATTCCATCTCTTCTCACGAAACAAATATCATATTATGATTTAATTATATATGTGTGTGTGTGTGTGTGTGTGTATATATATATATATATATATATATATATATATATATATATATATATATATATATATATATATATATATATATATATATATATATATATATATATATATATATATATATATATATATACACACACACACACACACACACACACACACACACACACACACACACACACTCGATAGAAATCAGGGTAAACGTCGTGGACACAATGGTTCTCTGTGGAAGTTTGTACCGATTGATTTCTTTGGGCACCTGTTTAATGGTCGTAATGTTTATTGATCCTCATCCCAAAGTCAAAGGTATTTTAGCAGTAATAATCATTTATATGAAGTTTAGGTAAATAAAATAAACCTAACAGATACACATAAATGTTCACTTCATATTGTAATATTGCATATCGTTAATTTGTATATGTATACGGTTAAAGCAATTATAGATTTACAGGCAGTTAATAAGATTTAAGAAATAAGGAAGATTTATGGTAGTTTTGACCACATCGGACTATCAATATTAGAATCATTAAAAAATAGTATCTTATTACTTATATTTATATATACAATTTTCAGCAACTGTACAATTAAATATCAAATAATTTACATTTTTTCATTTCGCATAATTATGCGAACTCCGCTTGCGTTCCCACACTGCATTTGCGTCATTGATGAAATGTTTTGGATTATATATTTACAAATTAGATTCGCTGTGTTATCACAGACAAAGACAGAGGAAAATTTATATTGAGTGTTAAAAAAAGAAACTTGTAATTTTTTTCATCCTTCGAGCAGACAACGTGGAATCCCTGCTTCGGATAACCCCTTGGAAATGGAAACACCTGAACTCAACCTTCAAAGTGGATTCCCCCGTCACTGTGGATGTGTCCCTCACTTCTCACTACAGACTGATCGGAAAACACTTTTTGAAACAATTCTATAGTTTGAATGGAACACATTTCTCCAAGTATCTCAGTCAGTATAATCCATCTATAAAACTTTCTGTACTTATAATTTCTCAAATACTTAAATCAGTGTGTTCAATGCAAGGTAAAGACCAAATATCATTTTGTCCCTCAAACAACATGTGGTATTGGTCAATTACTTACATATATAATTAATTGCATTTAATATCAGTGCTGCATAAACAAAGGGACTGTTCATCAATTCTAAAAACGAAACCCAACACAAAAGGAAGAGACGGTGTGTACACGATATACCCGGATATGAAGACCAAGAAGTTAGTGTACTGTGACATGACAACGGACGGCGGAGGGTGGACCGTGAGTATTTACTTCTTTTTCTCTTGGTGCGCTAAGAAGTTTTGTAATACTTTTCTAGATATGTATATAAAAAGGAATAATACATAAAAACTAGGCAAGAATATATAATTGTATATACTATGTAGTTTCTTCCATCAATAATTTACAAAAAAGCAATTCAAATGTATGGTATTTTATTATTTGAACATACGATGTACTTTGAAACGTTTATAAAGGAAATGTTCATTGTTCTTCAGCATTTTGCATGTACAAATGCACTTAATTTTTTATATATGCGCCCTCACAGAATACCTCGTTTTAATCCAAAATAAAGCGATTACATAGAAAACGTTCTTCTTATTTGTGTTAAATGTGATGTTGTAAATTTTGAATTTACTGGGTGGCAGTAAATACAAGTAGCGTTTCTATATATTACTTGTTGTTTTTTATTCATTTAGCACTTTATTGTTTTACATTCGGACGAACATAGTGAAGGAAAATATAAAAGCTTTTTTAATTTAGTGATTATGGCAGCACCAACGAATCTCTTATTTTTATAAATATTCGATACATTTTATATATATTTAAGGTAGATTTGGGTTTTTTGCAGAAAAAATACAAAGAGCAAAACTTTATTTTTTAACCATATGTCACTTAAACCAATTCGAGTTACTTTGCAAAGTTTCAAGAAAATTGACCGTCTGGTTCTTTTTATGGACCATCTCACATTAGAGGTACATAAGTTGAGGTATATTTGCCTTGCTCCAATTCTATGTTGCTTCAAGTCGTTGAACTCTCATTGATTTACATGTCAATTTTGTAACTTTTGTTGGTAGTTGATTCATAACAGGATGGATGGCTCTGTTGATTTTTACCGATCCTGGCAGACTTACAAAGACGGATTTGGAAGAGCAGATGGGGAATACTGGTTAGGTAAGTAAAATTTCTACATTGTAGAAATGTATACGTTTCAGTGATCGTCTGATATACAGTAGTTACGCAATTTAAATGTATACGTTTCAGTGATCGTCTGATATACAGTAGTTACGCAATTTTTAATCTAGTAAAGAACCAATCGGATATCATCCTAAGCCAAATTATTTTGAAATATTGTCTCACTATCTCAGCTTATGATGATGTAGTCTTGTATCATGAATATTTAGTTGGTCATTTCATAGAAATGCCAACCTGAAAAGTCAAAATGAAATAGTTGAAATAGTCAAATGTGTAGTCTTCTCATTATGGTGTCCAAATGTCGTCATTCATGAACAAAAACAAAAACGATGAACTATTTATATGAAATGGTATCTTTATCAAGGAAATGAGGACATACACTTGCTCACTACCAATAACACACATAGGAATTACGAGTGGACCTTCAAAAGTTTTCCGGTGAAAAGGCTTACGCTAAGTATTCTATCTTTTCTGTGGGGAACGAGTATCAGAAATACAAATTAACAGTCGGCGGATACAGCGGAACTGCAGGTAAGGTTATGTGAATTCATTGTAGATATCAGGAATAAATGAGAAACTTTAGATTGCTGGATGGTCGTGGCTTTTTTTAAAGCTATATTCGCCTTTTTTAGACGAATAGCTCTGTATAAGGATATAGAAAAGTGTTCAAAGCTTTCTTCTTTACTTAATAATAGTTCATGGCCCAAAATATAATGTATAAAAGTTAGATCTTGTGGTTAATTTGTTGACCATCCAGCCTCCTTAAGTTCCCAGTTTTTTCTTCGAACGTTTATATTTCTGATAACTTTTAATGTTTTTCAGGGAATAGCCTATCTGAGAACAATGGGATGAAATTTTCCACGAAGGATCAAGACAATGACATCTGGGGTAAACGATGCGCAGTTGAATTTAAAGGTGGATGGTGGTTTTATAATTGTTTGGGTTGTGACCTTAACGGTCCTTATCATAAATCTGCTGTTAAGAAGGCTATAGGTATGGTATGGCACTTATTTGGAAAACATTATGTGTCCTTGAAAAATGCAAGGATGATGATTAGATCCAAAGTTTGATGCTGTGATCGTAATTTTGATATTGAAATATATGAGAATAAAATGAAATTCTAGTTGGCTCTTTTTGTACTTCCAGTATATTAACTTACAATAAAACTTTTAACATTTCAATAACAATTTATATCAAAACTTTTTTGGTAATGCATTGACTCTATCGATTCTTGGGCATTTCTCACACAACAAATCAGTATACATGTATTTTTCTTTGTGATTTTAGATTAGTTTTAAAACACTCAGCAACATAAAAAAAGATAGAATTGGTCAGTTTGCATTCTCTGTATGAGGAAAATATAAAACTATATATTTTGAGTAAGAATGCAAAGTTTTTTGTATATTGTAGAGTTATATTAGTCCCTAGAATTAAATGTACTTGTATACAATTTGTTTGGTATTTTTAAAAGAAGGATTTCCAACTGTAAACCGGGGGCTATTATTAGAATAAACATGAACTAACACAAGATAACGATAAGGGAATTTTTCGAGAACAGACCTACCCTGCAAAAGAAAATTTAAAAATTATTAATTACTGTTACTCTGTCCTGAAAAATAAAATTTAATCTATTTAAGGACCAGAATGCCTCTACACATTCATATTTAAGCTTGCTTTTGGTATAGAAAATTTCCAGAGTATAAACTTCATCATTGCATTCCGTTTTACAAATATTATAATTATTTTTAATCTTATCAAACAAAATAAATTCACTCGTAAAAGTTTGATATTGTACGAGTTGCAAAGCATTTGAATAAGAGAACCAAACAATCTGTAAAACGTTCACTTTTTTGGGAGTTGATTTCAATCAACTCTCCTATGCAGTTACTCAGACAAACCGAAAGTGAAACTGTGTTTGGACTTCGGCACAAATCATTGCTGCTGACAAGACTTAGTTCTTGAAAATAATTGATAAATTCGATGTTGTGTATGCTAAAGCATTGTTTTTCAAGGAAACTTATTTATAAATACCTTGAAAATAGTCAGATTTTAAATGGTACGAACAATTTAAATATTTTTTGTAGTCGTATATATTCCTACGCCAGAGTTCAATATAGTCTCGTTCAACTCGACGCTCGGCTGTCTCCGTAAATCCTTGTCGGAGATTCACGGTGTCAGCCGAGTTTTTGGTTGAACGAGACTAGAGTTCAATATTGCTTGGATCCATACAATTTTCGAGAAATATTTCTATCACTGATACATAGTTTGATTGAATTAATTTTATCTTTAAATATTATTTAACATGATTCGTATGGGGGTTTCTCGACATTCTTGTCGAAAAGTCCCAAAATTCATTTTATTAAAATGTTAGTAATTCAACTTCATGAATTAGAAACTACATGTACTTGTCATGCAAAATAACATATCATTGATTTTTAAAATAAATAAACATCGACAACTCCCGTCAGTTCTTCAGTACTTTGATTATTGTTATTACTACTATCTGAACTAAAACGGTCCAGGTACATACGTTAAATCACTTGAAAGAAACATAAATTTGTGTCATGGATACTCAAATACACGTATATTTAAATGCATTTCATGCTATATCAAACAATCTTGGTTAATACTTCATAAAGTCATGGCGATAATCTGTCGTAACTTCAAAATTTGTGGTTACTATAGAGAATGGTAAATGGTCATGCGCACTAAAAGTTTCCGGGGCTACACGAAGAAATACGTCAAAAACGTCCAGTATATAACGTAATATCAGACGATCTTGATTAATACTATAATACAGTCATGGGGATAGTCTATCATTACCAAAATAGGACAACATACTGGTACTTCAGTATTTTGATCAACATAGCAGTAAATGGTCATGCAAAAAAAAAACAACAAACCTATAGAAAATAACCCACTCACCCACCCCAATAAACGTAAATATACCGTTGCACTAAATTCAAAATTAACAACCAAAACAACCGCCATATATAGTAAATTACAAATAATATACTTCATTTATCTGATCATGTACAATCAATGTTCTTTTTCATTACACTGGCCTTTCCTAGTTAACATTAAATGTAGAATGTTTGAAGTCAATAAAATGAGAGCACCCAAAAACATAGAACTGCCTCCCACATAAAAGGCGTTCTCATATTGTCTGTTGATGTCTTTCAGAAAACCTGGGGGAAAAACAAGGGAATTTTAGTTGCATTTGATTTTGGGAGAAAAGTCTTCATATTATTTAATTGATACACATAGGAGAATATCTATTTTCATAGGGAAATACTAGAATCTACTATTAATTTTTAATGAGTACATATTGAGAATTTTTAAAAAAGAAAAAAAAAACATTTCAGGAAGATTATGAATAGTCAATCTGACAATGTTTGTAATCTTACCTGAGAAAGGTGGACCTATAAGCATCCCCACGCCCTGGAAACATATCAGGAGATGAGTTTTTCCGCGCCCAACAGATCGACTAGGATGACGGACTTCTGGGAGATGAAGATTCCAATCAGTAGCCCGTACAGTCCACACACTACACAGAGCTGGGTGTACGTACCTGTCATGGGGATAACAATGGAGACCCCGCCCACCAAAAACATGATGATGTTGTAGATATACACCCGGAACCTTTTTACTTTCTTCAGATCAAGAACTACCCCAGAAAACACCCTATCAATGGCGTCAAAAGCCCCGGTGATGATGACAAGATACGCAGACTCCATGTCAGTGTTTCCAAGCTGTTTACCGTAAGCAGGAAGGAACACGAAGGCGGACTGAAAGGCAAGTGTGAACAACATTATGGCTAAACAGAATGATAGAAATCGGAAATCTTTTAGAAGAGAGAGTTCTAGATATTTATTTCTTGGGTGTTCTGGTTTCGATTTTGATCTGAATATACCACAACAGGAGTTTTGTTCTATCTCGATCTCTTTGTTCTTTGGATTGCTATTCATCGCAGACTTGCACTTTTCTTGACTCTTAGATAGCTGCTCTTCTTTTTCAGCTACATGTAGTTTGGTTGATAGGTATTCTTGAACCATTGGTGCTTCCTTATCATTTTCTTTTAATAAAACCTGCACGTGACAAGAATCTTTACAACCTTTTTTCCTGTTAAAGTAGAAAATGTTGACAAACATTAGTTCCATTTACAAACTGTCAAAATCAATGTTATAGCTATTTTCTTAAACTCTTGCCTTTTGTCAAAAGCCATCAGCAATCTTTGCTTCTGAAGAGGTCTAAACAGCATACCAGCTATACACAAGTTGATGGCAAAGCCGGCTAATATATAGAACCCTCCGCTGTAACCGTAAAAGTGGAAGGCCATCTCTACGATTACCGGGGCAGCGAACGACCCGAATCTAACCCCAGACGTTGCCAAACCCACGGCAATGCCTCTCTTTTTGTTGAAGTATATTCCAACAATCATAACGGCCGGTGCATATACTAAACTACGTCCAAATCCTGAAAAAGAATCCAATTTTTCTTATATATGACAATAGCAGTCAGTTTTAACAAAGACATCTGTTAAGAACTTTTGTGTGTACATATACCTCCTATGAATCCAAAAGTGACGAAGACTGTCTCGAGATTGGGTGCATACGCCGTCATAATAAGAGTAACGGTGATGATGAGCGAGCCCACGATGACCACGTGTCTGCAGGAGAATTTGTTACAGAGGAAACTACACAGAGGACCTATAAGAAAAATAACTTAATTACTGACCATATATTTCGTATCATTCTAGCTGTTGTATGCAATTTGTGGTCACTTTGACTGCGGCTACAAGAATTACCGGTAAAATATTGCATGTTCATGTTGAAATCATTTTAGGATGAATGAAGCTTGTAAGAAGAATGACATCGTATAAAATGTGTTCTGGATAAACAGGTGCCCAAAGGGGCACAGCCCTACCCAGCATGAATCTGATGGCGGAAGCTATTGTGGTTGCCCATGCGGTGGTTGCGGCGCTCTGTCTGAACCGCTCTAAGAAGTACAGGTACAGCAGACCCGCGGACCGGTCCATTCCACGGATGATAAAGTGACACTGAAAGCTTCCAAAGACGATAAACCAGCCCCACCCACCGTCAGGGACCACGACTTCTTCTCTCTGTGTACAACACAATAAAATACATCAACTAAAATAGGAACCAAGCTCTCTACTCTCTGTGTAGATCACAATGTGGACTTATCGTCCAAGACGAACTTATCAGCTGACATGAAGCATCGTTTTTTATAATGAAAATATATCAACTTCAAACATTTTTGAATGAGGTTGCTATACCTTAATAGTCGTTAAATCGTGCGTTGTGGCAATGCACTTTAAAAAATTACGCACTTTGAAAAATGTAATCATATAATTCAACTGAGAATGCATTGGGTTCTTTTTTAGCTCACCGAGACGAAGTCGGGGGGAGCTTATGCTATATCCTCGACGTCGGCGTCCGGACCCGGTTAAAGTTTTCGTTGCATGCAGGTCCTGTATCTAAGTTATTACTTGTCCTATCTTCAACAAACTTGCATGGATGATGCATCTGGACCTACGTATGGACTTTAAAGACTTGGATGTTTAATTTGGGCAATGAATTTCAGATGCTGTAGGAGGTTAAGGTTTTTGGAGCAGGATAATGTTTTTAGAGCAGGTGGCCTTTGATCCCAATTTCAAAGTTACTACTGGTCCTAACTTCACCAAACTTGCATGGATGGTGCGTCCTATGATACTGATACACATGACAGGATTGAATGCTGAATCTGAGCCATATGTCTTGAATGCTCGAGGAGGTTAAGGTTTTCAAAGCTGGTTAAAGTTTTTGGAGCAGGTGCCCTTAGATGATATCCAAGTTATTACTGATCCTAACCTCACCAAACTTGCATAGATGGTGCGTCTTATAATACTAATGCTCCTTACAGGCTTGAATGCTGAATCTGAGCGATAGGTTTAGGATAATGGATGAGGTTTAGTTTTTTTGAACAGGTTACACGTTTAATAGATAATAGTATCATATTTTAAACTTGCATAGTTATAATGTAAATGAATCGCAGAGGTATCCTCAAATGTAGAGCCTGATATACATTTTCAAAGATGCTAAAAAAAAAAACCAACCTCACTAAAACTTGCTTGATAGATGTGTTTGTTGTTAAATGATGTCACACTATTCCTACTCTATAATTTATTGTATGGTATGATTTACTATTGTTATATATAATAAAATATTATATCATATATTATATTTTTTAAAAAATATATATAATACAATATGATATTAAAACAAATGTCGGAATCGAGATCATTTATCCCATTCTGTTTACTGGAGCTGAGTAATAAGCGCTTCCGGTTTATCACTCCCTTTCGATCCTCGTTGATTACGTGGGTTGTGATAGTATATAAGCGGCTACAACGGAGGTTGTAAGGCAGTTGCAGTCTGAA
This sequence comes from Magallana angulata, assembly GCF_025612915.1. NCBI lineage: Eukaryota > Metazoa > Mollusca > Bivalvia > Ostreida > Ostreidae > Magallana > Magallana angulata. The sequence continues at coordinate 56,382,766 of NC_069117.1, forward strand.
GCTGAAGGTGTTCACTTCGTAATAGGTGAGGACAAACCCTTGGTATTAGGATAAGTCTTATGTGCCTGAATAAGGCTATCGAGACTTGATTTGTTATTGTATTAGCTTGTGAATAGAAAGCGCGCGCGCTCCATAATAGAGTGGGATATTGTAAATATTATTGATTAAAATATTTGATTGAGAAAGTTATAGTTTATTTACATATTTCTTAAATTGCTCGGGCAGAGCAGCCGAATACCTGAACCCAAAAACGTTACAATATTGCATAAAAGTTATAAATATGGTATATTATGATATGCTATTGTATCATGATATTGTTATATATAGTATAGCATATTTGATAAAAATATTGTATTGTAATATATATTAATGTATCATATTATATTGTTTCATATGATATTGAAATATATGATATTGAATCATGTGATACGAAATTTCATAATATGATATTGTATTATAAAAATAATATTGTATGATATCATATATTATGATATCATATAGAATTGTATAATATGCTATTATTTATACAACAAATTGTATCAAATGATATGATATTGTATAAAATGATATTGCTCAACAAAATTAATTGCTAAATGTTGTATCTAATGATATTGTATCATAATATACAAATTATGTTTTGCATCATATATGTTACAATATTATACAATTCAATGTTATTCTATATCATACAATATAGTATTATACAATGTATGTTATAATATTTTGATGAATTGTGTGATACGATATCGTATCATATGATACTATATTGTATCATATATTATACATTATGATATTGGATTATGTGATCAAAAACAATAATATATTATATAATACAATACCGTATAATATCATATGATACAATATAAAATCTTCATACAACGTCATTTCATATGATACAACGTCATATTGTATAATTATATTTTACAGAATTGTTTCATATGATATATATTCTACAGTAGCATAGGATGCAATATTGTATTCTATATTATTCTATTGATAAACATTGTATCTTACAATCCCGTATGAAAGTTTGAACATATGATTATCAAACTATTTTTTAACATATGTTATACGATATTGTGTCAAAATAGTACCCTTGTTTATCCAAGATCATTAACTATGACTCTTTTTAATATAATACGTATGATTTTCATAAAATATGATAAAGGTGGTCTTATAAATGCCTCATTGAGGTGATGCCTCGTCTCGATGAGCTTTGTAATCTGTGATTACCTATTTAAATATATCCCCATAAGCTAAACAAGGTTAATCCAATTATCTTTTATATATATAAAAGTATCAATTATTTTGACCAAACCTTGAACATTTTTTTCAAAGTGCGTTAATATCGACGATATCAACGCACTTTGGGAAAAATATTTTTTTCAAAGTGCGTTAACTTTATCCCAAAATTAACGCACTTTGAAAAAAAAAAATGAAGTGCGTACTTTTCATTGTGTGTTGTAACAGTGCGTCTTAGGCAACAGAAAGTCGACTTTGGCTGCTGTTTCTTACCTCGATAAATATGGACGGGGAAATATATTTGGAACCTTCCTGTCGGCCCGTCCCGTTGCCTGTCTTTACCTCATCCTCCATTATTTTAATTTAAATTTCCATAGTATAAATTATAAATTTCTGGAAGTTCCGAAGAGTATACTAGAATGCCACTATTCTGTATAAGCGATAAACTTTGACTCTCTTATGTCACCATATCTAATCCTATTTGTTACATTTATTCACGATGATTTGGTAGTATATTTTATCAAAAATACGGACTCGACATAAAAACTGTAAGTGGATAATTTTTCTTTTCAATAATGCATTTTAACATAAAATTTTGGACAATATTTTATTTTATTTAACTTCTTAAATACAGATTTGTAATATTTAAAAGAAAATGGTGCAATAAGATGGCGCAAATGCCCATTCGGCTTAGAAGTGAAATACAATTTTGAATTTATTTTTTCCCAATTTAAATATATTATAATACAAGTTTGCAAACGCAAAATTTCTAACTATATTCAGTTTTTGATATATTTAACAAAAGATAAGAAAAAAATTGCCTGAAATTTTTGTGGTATCGAACCCATAACATAAAATCTAGATATATAAGGTTAGCTCATGTCAGATACTCTAATCTCTGAGTCATTTCAGACACAACAAAGTAGGCTGTTTTAATATTATGTGTGACTTACACCATGAATTTTATTGACTTGTATTATTTTTTCAAAACGTTCAATTGTTGGGATACATAATGATATTTTTAATGTAAAGTGGGTCATCTCTCCACGTTTTTGTTGATTGAAATCGGTTTGTTTTCCAAAAGACCTTATTTAGATTATGAGAAAAATATGGAGCACAGACCCACTCTATAAAAGAAAATGCCTTGAAGTTCTAAACAAAATGACAGTATTTGCAGGTTTTGAAATTTATATATATAAATTTTTATTGTTGTAAATGATTTATTAAATAAAATATCAGATTTATTGATATTTCAATTTTTCAGTAGCTTGTCCGACCGTGTATGGGCATATTAAACGCCTTATCCACCCATCTTCTTTAAGGGATTATTCTTAAATAATTTTCCAAACCTGACATACTTTTTTGAAAGGAAAAAAAAACATTACAATCAAAAGTCTACAACATACAATAGATGGTTTTTCATTATTATCAATGCTTTTTTTAATTCTGAGTAAACGCCATCGTTAAGCTTTCTTTAGATATAGAAAATTTCCAAAATATAAACTTCATCATTGCATTCCATTCGATTCAACGTTTTACAAATATTATAATTACTTTCAATCTCATTAAACAATTACTCGTAAAAGTTTGATATTGAATAAGAGAACCAAACAAACAATCTTAGAAAAACTTTCATTATTTTATTGTTATTACTAAACTAAAACGGTTCAGGTACATACGATAAAACACTTGAAAGAAACAAATTTGTGTCATGAATACTCAAATACACATGTATATCTAAATGCATTTCATGCTATATCAAACAATCTTGGTTAATACTTCAGTACAGTCATGGCGATAATCTGTCGTTACTTTAAATTTGTGGTTACTATAGAGAATGGTAAATGGTCATGCGCACTAAAAGTCTCCTGAACTACACGAAGAAATACGTCAAAAACGTCCAGTACTAGTATATACCGTGATATCAGACGATCTTGATTATTATTCTATAATACAGTCATGGCGATAATCTATCATTACTAAAATAGGACAACAGTATTTTGATCAACATAGCAGTAAATGGTCATGCAAAAAAAAAAGCGTTATCAAAAATAATCCACTCACCCACCCCAATAAACGTAAATATACTGTTGCACTAAATTCAAAATTAACAACCAAAACAACCGTCATATATAGTAAATTACAAATAATATACTTCATTTATCTGATCATGTACAATCAATGTTCTTTTTCATTACACTGGCCTTTCCTAGTTAACATTAAATGTCGAATGTTTGAAGTCAATAAAATGAGAGCACCCAAAAACATAGAACTGCCTCCCACATAAAAGGCGTTCTCATATTGTCCGTTGATGTCTTTCAGAAAACCTGTGGGGGAAACAAGGGAATTTTAGTTGCATTTGATTTTGGGAGAAAAGTCTTCATATCATTTAATTGAGACACATATGAGAATATCTATTTCCATAGGGAAATACTAGAATCTACTATTAATTTTTAATGAGTACATATTGAGAATTTTTAAAAAAGAAAAAAAAAAAACATTTCAGGAAGATTATGAATAGTCAATCTGACAATGTTTGTAATCTTACCTGAGAAAGGTGGACCTATAAGCATCCCCACGCCCTGGAAACATATCAGGAGTCCGAAAGAGTTGATGAGTTTTTCCGCGCCCAACAGATCGACTAGGATGACAGACTTCTGGGAGATGTAGATTCCAATCAGTAGCCCGTACAGTCCACACACTACACAGAGCTGGGTGTACGTACCTGTCATAGGGATAACGAAGGAGACCCCGCCCACCAGAAACATGATGATGTTGTAGATATACACCCGGAACCTTTTGACTTTCTTCAGATCAAGAACTACCCCAGAAAACACCCTACCAACGGCGTCAAAAGCCCCGGTGATGATGACAAGATACGCAGACTCCATGTCAGTGTTTCCAAGCTGTTTACCGTAAGCAGGAAGGAACACGAAGGCAGACTTAAAGGCAAGTGTGAACAACATTATGGCTAAACAGAATGATAAAAATCGGAAATCTTTTAGTAGAGAGAGTTCTAGATATTTATTTCTTGGGTGTTCTGGTTTCGATTTTGATCTGAATATACCACAACAGGAGTTTTGTTCTATCTCGATCTCTTTGTTCTTTGGATTGCTATTCATCGCAGACTTGCACTTTTCTTGACTCTTAGATAGCTGCTCTTCTTTTTCAGCTACATGTAGTTTGGTTGATAGGTATTCTTGAACCATTGGTGCTTCGTTATCATTTTCTTTTAATAAAACCTGCACGTGACAAGAATCTTTACAACCTTTTTTCCTGTTAAATTAAAGGAGAAAATGTTGACAAACATTAGTTCCATTTACAAACTGTCAAAATCAATGTTATAGGTATTTTCTTAAACTCTTGCCTTTTGTCAAAAGCCATCAGCAATCTTTGCTTCTGAAGAGGTCTTAACAGCATACCAGCTATACACAAGTTGATGGCAAAGCCGGCTAATATATAGAACCCTCCGCTGTAACCGTAAAAGTGGAAGGCCATCTCTACGATTACCGGGGCAGCGAACGACCCGAATCCAACCCCAGACGTTGCCAAACCCACGGCAATGCCTCTCTTTTTGTTGAAGTATATTCCAACAATCATAACGGCCGGTGCATATGCTAAACTACGTCCAAATCCTGAAAAAGAATCCGATTTTTCTTATATATGACCATGGCAGTCAGTTTAAACAAAGACATCTGTTAAGAACTTTTGTGTGTACATATACCTCCTATGAATCCAAAAGTGACGAAGACTGTCCACAGATTGGGTGCATACGCCGTCATAATAAGAGTAACGGTGAGGATGAGCGAACCCACGATGACCACGTGTCTGCAGGAGAATTTGTTACAGAGGAAACTACACAGAGGACCTATAAGAAAAATAACGTAATTACTGACCATATATTTCGTATCTTTCTAGCTGTTGTATGCAATTTGTGGTCACTTTGACTGCGGCTACAAGAATTACCGGTAAAATATTGCATGTTCATGTTGAAATCATTTTAGGATGAATGAAGCTTGTAAGAAGAATGACATCGTATAAAATGTTTTCTGGATAAACAGGTGCCCAAAGGGGCACAGCCCTACCCAGCATGAGTCTGATGGCGGAAGCTATTGTGGTTGCCCATGCGGTGGTTGCGACGCTCTGTCTGAACCGCTCTAAGAAGTACAGGTACAGCAGACCCGCGGACCGGTCCATTCCACCGATGATAAAGTGACACAGAAAGCTTCCGAAGACGATAAACCAGCCCCACCCACCGTCAGGGACCACGACTTCTTCTCTCTGTGTACAACACAATAAAATACATCAACTAAAATAGGGACCAAGCTCTCTACTCTCTGTGTAGATCACAATGTGGACTTATCATCCAAGACGAACTTATCAGCCGACATGAAGCATCATTTTTTATAATGAAAATATATAAACTTCGAACATTTTTGCATGAGGTTGCTGTACCTTAATAGTCGTTAAAGCGTGCGTTGTGGCAATTAATGCACTTTGAAAAATTACGCACGTTGAAAAATGTAATCGAGAAACTGTTTATCAAGTTATCTGAGAATGCATTGGGTTCTTTTTTAGCTCACCGAGACGAAGTCGGGGGGAGCTTATGCTATATCCTCCTGTATCTAAGTTTTACTTGTCCTATCTTCAACAAACTTGCATGGATGATGCATCTGGACCTACTTATGGACTTCAAAGACTTGGATGTTTAATTTGGGCCATGAATTTCAGATGCTGTAGGAGGTTAAGGTTTTTGGAGCAGGTTAAAGTTTAAAAAGCAGGTGGCCTTTGATATCAATTTCTAAGTTACTACTGGTCCTAACTTCACCAAACTTGCATGAATAGTGCGACTTATGATACTGATGCACCTGACAAGATTGAATGCTGAATCTGAGCCATATGTCTTGAATGCTGGAGGAGGTTAAGGTTTTCAGAGCTGGTTAAAGTTTTTGGAGCAGGTGCCTTAGATGATTATATCCAAATTATTACTGATCCTAACCTCACCAAACTTGCATAGATGGTGCGTCTTATAATTCTAATGCTCCTTACAGGCTTGAATGCTGAATCTGAGCGATAGGTTTTGGATGGTGGATGAGGTTTAGTTTTTTTGAACAGGTCACATGTTTAATAGATAATAGTATCATATTTTAAACTTGCAGTTATAATGTAAATGAATCGCAGAGGTATCCTCAGATGCAGAGCCCGATCTCCATTATCAAAGATGATAAAAAAAAACAACCTCACTCAAACTTGCTTGATATATGTGTTTGTTGTTTAATGATATCACAATATTCCTACATATATAATTTATTGTTATAAATAATACAATATTAAATCATATATTATATTTTTTTTAAATTATATAATACGATATGATATTACATAAACGTTTTGGTATATTAAGATATGATATTGTTTCATGATATTGTTATATATAGTATTGTATATTTGATAAAAATGTTGTATTATATTGTAATATATATTAATGTACCATATCATATTGTTTCATATGTTATTGTAATATATAATATTGAATCATATGATACGATATTTTATAATATGATATTGTATTATATAAAATAATATTGTATCATATCATATAGAATTGTATCAAATGATATTATTTATACAACAAATTGTATCAAATGATATGATATTGTATAAAATGATATTGTTCAATATAATTAATTGCTAAATCACATGATATTGTATCCTATAATATGATACAATGTTGTATCAAATGATATTGTATCATTACATACAAATTATGTTTTGCATCATATATGATACAATATCATACAATTCAATGTTATTCTATATAATACAATATAGTATTATACAATGTATGTAACAATATTTTGATGTATTGTGTGATATGATATCGTATAGTATGAAACTATATCATATCATATATTTAAAACCAAAGATTTTAATTCAAATTTAAATTCCAAATTAGGAATATGATTTATTATTTTTTTTGTAAATCCGAAAAAAATCTACAGCTTCTTCATGATAAATCATTTCCTAATTTGGAATTTAAATTTGAATTAAAGTATTTCATTTTAGATAATATATATGATATAAACAACATCACACTTCTGTTTTGATCTCGTCCCTGGTATCAGCCCTCGGATGGTATCGGCCCGCGCCCTTCGGGCGTGGGCCGATACCAACCGCTTGGACTGATACCAGGGCCGAGATCAAAACAAAAGTGTGATATTCTATATGTATCATATAATATACATTATGATATTGGATTATGTGATCAAAAATAATAATATATTATATGATACAATACCGTATCATATTATATGATACAATATAAAATCTTGATACGTCATACCATATGATACAATGTCATATTGTATAATTATCATTTATCACATGTTTATCCCAATATACGGTGGATATCACTCATGGGATAAATTTTTGATATTCCACTGTGTGTTCTTACGCCACGTGACGTCATAGTTAATCATTACGTAGGTTTAGACGGTTGATTGACGTAAAATGAAAAAGTAAATAATTAATTCAGTTGAGGGGTGTTGAGATAAACATTTAATGTTGTTTCAGTTATTTGTCATGAATTCATAAAAAAATGTTCGAAAATGAATGTATGTTTGTTATACTTCAAGGAACTTTTTTTCCATGCGTAACGTTGTTGACGTGTTGTAAATAATGTGTTGTGCGGCTCACAATCACAATTTTTACAGAAAAAGTTGGGATTAACAAAATACTTCGTAAAACATGTGATGAAAAGAATCTCTCATGATTTGCGATGGTATATGATTTTTATCCAACTCGTTGTGTGTTTTCTATCCCCTCGCCAAGGCTCGGGGATAGAAAACACACAACTCGTTGGATAAAAATCATATACCATCGCAAATCATGAGAGATCCTATATATATATCGTACAGTAGCATAGGATGCAATATTGTATTTTATATTATTCTATTGATAAACATTGTATCTTACAATCCCGTATGAAATTTTGAACATATGATTATTTCAATAGAATAGATTAACAACACCGTATTGGCAGTCTATGTCATGGCTTTATTTTAATATATCAGTACATCATAAACTATTCAAATGTATGCAAAATATTGCAAATATAGCAATAGAGTAAGTTAAATGATCAACATCGACTTTTGGGTAGTTATGATGTTAGATCTTCAATGAACCAAACAATCAATCAATCAAGATGAATCAATCAATAAAATCAATCAATCAATAATTCAAACAATATTTCAATCAATCAATCAATATGCAAATCAATAAAGTATAATCAATGTTTTGCTTTAGTGAATGTCTCAATATGACAATCAATGTATCAATTTAATTGATTACTCAATGTATTCAATGATGACAATCAACCCACTGCAATGTATCAATAGAATTATTCAATTACTCAGTGTATTCAATGACTCACTGTCAATCAATGTCTGAATGATTGAAACAAAGTGTCAATTAAAGTAAGCCCGATTATTGGCCACGGACCTGGAAGTAAACAGAATCCGGGGCAGGCTTAAGCAAAATTCGTTAGACTGATGACAGCTGCACGCCATACGTGTCGTTGTAAAGCCATGACGCTTATCTATGGATATGATGAAAGTACTACTTCAAGGAATTACGAATCTGAAATACAGAAAAAGAAGACAGAAACACGAAAAATATGGAATATATAACCTTACAAGATAGGGTGGGAGGGGGAGGGATTGAATTTTTTCCAGGTTGAAGCTGAGAAAGGTCGATACACTACTGCGCATGCGTAATATAAGGACCCCAAAAGGGGCCGTGCGAAAAGTTAAGAGAACCTCATATTGAGGAGTTATCTTTCTTTCGATGTAGATATTAGTGAAATGGTTAATCTATTCATTTCCATAACATGACTTAACTCATATCGAGTTAAGTCGGATTATTTCAATAGAATAGATTAACAACACCGTATTGGCAGTCTATGTCATGGCTTTATTTTAATATATCAGTACATCATAAACTATTCAAATGTATGCAAAATATTGCAAATATAGCAATAGAGTAAGTTAAATGATCAACATCGACTTTTGGGTAGTTATGATGTTAGATCTTCAATGAACCAAACAATCAATCAATCAAGATGAATCAATCAATAAAATCAATCAATCAATAATTCAACAATATTTCAATCAATCAATCAATATGCAAATCAATAAAGTATAATCAATGTTTTGCTTTAGTGAATGTCTCAATATGACAATCAATGTATCAATTTAATTGATTACTCAATGTATTCAATGATGACAATCAACCCACTGCAATGTATCAATAGAATTATTCAATTACTCAGTGTATTCAATGACTCACTGTCAATCAATGTCTGAATGAAACAAAGTGTCAATTAAAGTAAGCCCGATTATTGGCCACGGACCTGGAAGTAAACAGAATCCGGGGCAGGCTTAAGCAAAATTCGGCCACATGTCTTCATGTATATAAAAACTATGATATGATGCATGAAGACATCCGCTGACATCCTTCCTAACGTAATTTCTTTCTCAATGATAGCCAAAAGTTGATCAGCATGCTCACTCGCGGACTTCATATTTTTGGATTGTAAGTAGGCTCTTGGGCCTATGTAATTCAAGTAAAAGCCGGATTTGAAACCATTTAATAAAAATTGAGCATTCTGAATATCAGGATATGTAGCGAGGTATTGCTCTAAAACGGAGATCTTAATTGGGGTTGAACCTAGGTGCATGAAATCTTGGTCTTGGTAGCTGATAATGCCTTGGGCGTAAGGGACGAAAATTGGTGTAATTTTGCGGGGCGAAATTTTGGTGTGCTGGATTTGGAGGGAGGGATCTGATGACTTGGGTCTGGGTCGACTGATAGGACCAACAATGCATGCGTGGATGTGACTTGTTGCAATGCATGCATATATGCTGGAATGAACACTGGGGTTTGGGACAGGAACCTTTAAAGTTATAATCAAAACATTTGAGTGACGATTTTGACTGTTGTGGAGCTTGTTGAACTTGAGCATGCATATACAATAACCATAACTCCGCATCGATAGAGCCAAATGAAATTGATGTGTTTTTTGACATTTTGAGACGAAACTGTCTGTCGTATTCAATCCAATTGCCATTTATATTACGGCTATATCCTAAACGTATTGTGTGGATATATTTCAAGATACCCTGTATGTCTGATGGGTGTCTAGCCAGGTATATGCTTGAGAAAATCAAAAACGCATCAAGCCAGGTGTTAATTGATGTAATTTTGTTTGTTTTAGTTTTTGGTTCAATAACTAACTGACCCTCAACTATGGAAAATTTGTGCGAATCCTGAGCGGATGTATCAACTGTTTCTGAATTGATGATTTTTGACAGATCAATGTATTGTTTTGACCATATTTTATCTTTGATGGTTTGAGGGACATGAACCCCAAGCTCATCAGAAATGCTTATTAAAGGGTTTTCACCTGAAGTTGACAGAGGGATTGATGGCGCTATGGAAGGTAGCGGTACTGCAGTCTGATCACTGGTTGTGGGATCATCGACTGGTAGCTGATGCTCTTGATTTTGAGGTTGAGTGGACACAAACTGGACCGCTGCCTGCGTGGGCCTGCTCGGGCCTGCTTGGGTTTGGGTGGCTGTGGTTGCCGGATTAAGGGCCCTGAGAGCCGGATGTGCATTTGGCCTGGCGTACGGTGACTTGCTCTTTCTTTTAGACCTCAACATTTTCTAGGAAGTTAGCAAAGCTGAGTAACTTAGATACAAAGTTATAAAGAAATATCAATGAAAATTAATGTATCATAAACGTTATAATATGGCTATAAAGTTATACCGTAAGTAAACAATAAATTTATTGTATCTGTTAACGTTACGTATTTATGCTATATGATACTAGTATATACTATATATGCAACCGTAGTCCTACGTCAGCACTAGCTATGTAGGCCCGTTAAGGCCTACTTGAATTTGAATATTTTAAAATTTATTGTAAATTAAAATTTTACAATGGAATATTATATTTTACCGAGCGCAGCGAGAGGCGGGCGAAGCCCGCCTCGCGAAGCGAGGATTAATGGTAACACGTATATATAAGAAAATCAGTGAAAAATGAAAGTTGAATCAGGGGTACTAAGGCCAAAAAAATTTTCTTCCAGCCCTGGGCGCCGCCATATTGGAAGCCATTTTGTTTTTTAAAAGTTAGTTCGATCACTGATTGACTGTTACTTATCGATGTTTATTGCAGCTAAACTCAATTAAGATTTTCCAATGTTTCAATAGAAGGTAATTTGAATCAAAAGAAATAAAAGAGGACACCAGATAAGTTTTAATAGTGCTTCAATCAAGAAACACGACTAGTTTTATGTATGTCTTATCAAATTATCAGATGGAAAATCACAATCGTAACTACTCGGCCATTTCCGTCACCGCAAATAATCAATAATTTTTATCGGTTACGGAAAAGGGCGAGCGTGATCCGAATGGGAAAATCAATAACTGATCTTTTAGATACTGAATAAAGTATTCAATTTTATTATCGCGGCATTTATAGCGAGCGCAGCGAGGCGGCGCGAAGCGCCGCTCGCGTAGCGAGCTCCATAGACAACGTGTACGAACGGAGGAAATTCGAGTTGAAATCTGCACATTGTTCAAAGAAATTTTTATGAGGCCACGTGAAAACGTTCTACTATCCCAGTGATCCTTTGCGGTGCATAGCAACATGATGGAACAGGAAGCGTTTCTAAGGAAAATTCTTACCTGTAAATCGCATACATCATTTGCATTTAACAATAAAAAATCCTTTTAAAAACATTAAAGTAAACAACACATATGCTTACGTAAAAAACTGTACCTATGACGTCATTTCCTTCCCCGAATTCGTCCGACAATTTACGAAAACTGTCGAGCGCAAAAAGTTAAGTATGACGTCACAGTGATCTCGCGTTTTATATTCCGCGATACATATAGAGGTGGATCAAGCATCTGTACTGAATGTAACGTGTAGGAAGTACTCAGTAGTCACCGTTAATACTGATACTGCGCTCGCTATTAACGGTGACTCTTTGGCTGCTTAGTTTTGTTTTGATGCTTTTTTTTTGCTTAGTAAATACACATGCAAGTTCCATGCTAAATTTATTGTCATATTGATCCAATCATTGTATACGTTAGGTAGGTGACAAAAAATTATTAAACAAGAAAAGTCTAATCGTTATTAGATCTACGTGTAGCTACGTCATTTTGAAATGAATAATTAAAAGAAAAAAATTAAACTGATAAAATATCTACATGTATTTGTTATAGTTGCATATGTGGTCAAACCTTTCTATAATATTGGATATCACACACTAAAAAGATGGGGAGGGCACATATGTCTACAACGCTAATATAGCGTACAAAAATTAAAAAGATTAAAAAACAAAATTGATGTCACAGAGGAAAATAATTAAAACACCTGTAACAACAAGGAACAAAATGAGAAATAACACAGACACACAATTTATTGATTTTAATGATCATTATTAAAAGGTAAAGAAAAGATAAAAAAAAATTTTAAAAACCGGCTTTGTGTTTATCAAAATATTTTAATAAGTCTGTTTAACATTTTATTAATGCTCAGTGGTAGTTTTTTGTTTAAGTGTATAAGCCTAGGAAGGGACCATTGGAATAAAAGTTTGATATCTTCCGGTTCCTTGCGGTGGTAAAAGTTTTCGAGACAAAGCCACAGTTTTTTGGTTTGGTTAAGTCCACGGGTTGCATTTACCAATGATGACAGATGTATGGCTCCTTCTGCGCTCGCCCCAACGGTCACACCGTAAAACATATTATGAAATAAATTGATAAACAATGAAATAAGAAATAAAAAAAAATTCGGAATAACGTAACTCTTCGGCTATTTCCGAAGACAAGACGTGTACGTTTTACGTCTGTAACATGACGTCATAATGTAGACTGAGCACGCGACGTTTGGTTTAACTAGCCTTGGCTGATGATTTGAGTAGGCAACCAGGCGGATCCTACTGTGTGCGTTTCAAATGAATTTTTTTCAACAAAAATCAATCTGCACTGTGTTAAATCTGCGCTCGGTCCAACGGTCACACCGTTTACATATTAATGATGATGACTAAACTTTTTATTAACCAAGTTATATCCATTGATGGCCCGCAATTTGACTTGAAATAAACCTACATCGTAATGACTATCTTATGTAACAATCATGGCCGCCTTAAAGAGAGAAGCAGACGAAATAAGAAAATTATCTTGTAGTTGTATTGCAAAGTTTTAAAACCCTTTAAAAAAATAAATGGAAGTGAATACGTACCGCAACTTGGACAATTGATTGAATTACACAAGATTACCCGATTACTATCCAACGATGATTAATCGAGCGATTAAGTCAGTCGTGATGAACAATGCATTGAATTTTTTCCAGGTTGAAGCTGAGAAAGGTCGATACACTACTGCGCATGCGTAATATAAGGACCCCAAAAGGGGCCGTGCGAAAAGTTACGAGAACCTCATATTGAGGAGTTATCTTTCTTTCGATGTAGATATTAGTGAAATGGTTAATCTATTCATTTCCATAACATGACTTAACTCATATCGAGTTAAGTCGGATTATCATACTATTTTTTAACATACGATATACGATATTGTGTCAAAATAGTATCCTTGTTTATCCAAGATCATTAACTATGACTTTTTTTTATATAATGGGTCATTATCAAAATATGCAGCCTTTTGTGTCAGTGTCAATTTAAAGGGGGAAAAATAATGTTCTGGGGAATATATACAGTACCATTGGATTTTAGAAACTTAAACCTATATTATTGAACAAATAAATAGACAATTTTACTGCTTAAAGTATAAAAAAAATATTATTTGTTATGAGATTTCAGTGAATTTATGTTGTCATTAAATGTTTCCAACGTCTTTAACCTACAATATCTTCAATAATATTGATGTTTTATTCCAAAATTCACCGTTAATTTTCAAAACAACATTCATAATTAAATTTCTGATATGCTCCTTAACAAGTTCTCTTTTAAAAACAATGAATTTGATGAGATATATGTTTGTACAAAAAAATTTTGTCATTGGTGTTACAAGGCAAATTATATAAAAATATCTTAAAATACATCAAGTAAATAATATTGTACTACAGTTGGAATCCCCCAGATCATAGTGACATCATTCCCTGCTTCTTAAAAGATAAATGTATCAGTGATGACATCATTGTGATAGAAAATATGGCAGAAAATGTTAGTATGCTCCGAAAAATACAATGTAAACTGTGTCAGTGGGATAACGTGCTATTTAAGGTTTTCTATTATGAAAGAACAAAAAAGTTTTTCACACAAATGATGAATGTTTATCACATTATAACATAGGCTATGTAGCTTTGTGTAGTATCTGTTCTCTTGGGTCATACTGCTACATTTACTATGGATATATCAGTGGTATAACGGTCAGTGGTGTAACCAAAAATTGTTGTTACACCGTTACACCACATGACATTATTTAATTATTTTACTTTTTCATCCATTTCATTTATATTTTGAGCATTTTAAACAATTGTTATGTATCAATTTTACAAGTTAAACACTGTCACAATAAAGAAAGCTTGACTATTTAATTGCAATTGTGTTTTCTTAATCTGGAAAATGAGACCTGTTACACCATTGACATTATTTGAAACACCATTGACATTTTGTATGCTCTAATTATGTTTTACTCATTTAAATACTTGATTAAAAGATAAAAGTAAAAACAAATTTATTCTAATAAAGAAATGAAATAATCCACATTTTATTTTTATTAAAAAATCAAATTTTTTAATGACTTACAGTGTATTATAAGATATGTTATTCCACTGACATTTCACATTCCCTTTTATGTTATACTAAAATCTTTCAAATGCTTAAAGGTAAGAAATGCTAGTTGAGCTTCAACAAACATATATAGACAAAGAGGAAGTGTATATGCGTTGTATGCATTGATTTTGGAGAAAATTGGAGAAAATTCAGTTTTATTGTCCAAAATGTATGATTGATATGAGCTGGTAGAGTATTGACAATGTTGTTTGTGAGATTGATGAGGCAAAGAAAGTTCGAACTCGGTACAAGGTCGATATAAGTGTGTGGATGCCAATAGTAGAAAATATAACTTCAAGAATGAGTGAATTCATGTAAAAAAAAACATCTACATGCAATTTTTCTGTCAGTGGTGTAACACTGATTATAAGTGGTGTAACAGTGTGTCTATCTTCAGATTATGAAAGAATGAGGCACGAAAACTTTTATTTAAGATCAAATTTATCATGTTTTAAATGCAATCAAAAATAGAAATTTGTTTATTTTACAAAATTTAACACGCTTATCTCTTATTTATTATCGCTAGGTCAGTGGTGTAACTTTTATGTCAGTGGTAAAACATAATAATCAGTGGTGTAACATGTACATTTTTCTCCAAATAAAATTAACTGACAATAATACATGTGTATTTGAAAACACCAGTGCATTTATAGTAATGTCTTTTTTATGCTCCATTGAAAGAAAAATCCAGTTGTGTTCTTTTTAATGCTCAAATTAAAAATTTGTTGAGTAACATCAAGACTTTGTCTCAAATGTTATGTTGGTCACTATGTAAATGTGTCAAATATTTTCTGTTATCTAATTCTAATAACTTTAAATGAATTTTGTTGATATAAACTTTATGTCCATCATTTTAAAAGAATTATTTTATTTTATTTAAGAATTTTTTACTATACTATATACCTGTTACACCACTGACAAAATGTTCACAGTTAATTAAATTTCAGTCCAATTATCAATCAAATGGTAGATCCCAATGTTTGCAAACTTTAAGATGTTATACTTCATTGTTTGTTAAATGTGTTTTTTGCAATCAAAGTAATTTTTTCAGCAATAATTTTCTCAAGTTCAAGTTCAAGTTCATTTATTCGCTCAAAACCATTTCAAACATATGGTACATGAGGACAAAAATAACATTAAAATATACATATAAATTGATCAGAGGTAAACAATTATATTAATATAAAGGTTATAGAGTTAGGAAAAGTTATACAAAGTGAAACTCATGGAGGACAGACTACCTCGTATATCTTTGTTATGAAAATACACAATTTTCTCAACAATCTCATGTTTTACATTTTTCAAAAGTCTGCATATTTTGATAATGACCCATTATATAATACGTATGATTTTCATAAAATATGATAAAGGTGTTCTTATAAAGGTGATGCCTCATTAGTGTGATGCCTCGTCTCGCTGAGCTTTGTTATCTGTGATTACCTATTCAAATATATCCCCATAAGCTAAATAACGTTAATCCAATTATCTATTATATATATATAAAAGTATCTATTATTTTGACCAAACCTTGAACATTTTTTCAAAGTGCGTTAATATCGAAGATATCAACGCACTTTGAAAAAAATATTTTTTTCAAAGTGCGTTGACTTTATCCAAATATTAACACACTTTGAAAAAAAAAATGAAGTGCGTACTTTTCATTGTGTGTTGTAACAGTGCGTCTTAGGCAACAGAAAGTCGACTTTGAATGCTGTTTCTTACCTCGATATATATGGACGGGGAAATATCCTTGGAACCTTCCTGTCGGCCCGTCCCGTTGCCTGTCTTTTCCTCATCCTCAATTATTTTAAATTTCCATAGTACAAATTATAAATTTCTGGAAGTTCCGAAGAGTATACTAGAATGCCAATGTTCTGTATAAGCGATAAACTTTGACTCTCTTATGTCACCATATCTAATCCTCTCTGTTACATTTATTCCCGATGATTTGGTAGTATATTTTATCAAAAATACGGACTCGACATAAAAACTGTAAGGCGATAATTTTTTTCAATAATGCATTTTAACATAAAATTTTGGACAATATTTTATTTTATTTAACTTCTTATATACAGATTTGTAATATTTAAAAGAAAATGGGGGAATAAGATGGCGCAAATGCCCATTCGGCTTAGAAGTGAGATACAATTTTGAATTTATTTTTTCCCAATTAAATCTATTTAAATATATTATAATACAAGTTTGCAAAAGCACAATTTCTAACTATATTCAGTTTTTAATATATTTAACAAAAGATAAGAACAAAAATTGCCTGCAATTTTTGTGGTATCGAACCCATAACATAAAAACTCTAGATATATAAGGTTAGCTCATGTCAGGTACTCTAATCTCTGTCATTTCAGACACAACAAAGTGCAGGTTGTTTAAATATTATGTGTGACTTAGACCACGAATTTAGAATTTTTCAAAACGTTCAATTGCTGGGATACATAATGATATTTTTAATGTATAGTGGGTCTTCTCTACACGTTTTTGCTGATTGAAATCGGTTTGTTTTCCAAAATACCTTATTTAGATTATGAGAAAAATATGGAGCACAGACACACTCTATAAAAGAAAATGCCTTGAAGTTCAAAAAAAAAATGACAGTATTTGCAGGTTTTGATATTTATATATATAAATTTATATTGTTTTAAATGGTTTATTAAAAAAATATTAGATTTATTGATATTTGAATTTTTCAGTAACTTGTCCGACCGTGTATGGGCATATTAAACGCCTTATCCACCCATCTTCTTTAAGGGATTTTTCTTAATTTTCGAAAACTGACATACTTTTTTAAAAGGAAAAAAAAATTACAATCAAAAGTCTATAACATACAATAGATGGTTTTTCATTATTATCAATGTTTTTTTTTAATTCTGAGTAAACGCCATCGTTAAGCTTTCTTTAGATATAGAACATTTCCAAAATATAAACTTCATCATTGCATTCCATTCGATTCAAAGTTTTACAAATATTATAATTACTTTCAATCTCATTAAACAATCACTCGTAAACGTTTGATATTGACGAGTTGCAAAGCATTTGAATAAGAGAACCAAACAAACAATCTTAGAAAAACTTTCATTATTTTATTGTTATTACTGAACTAAAAACGGGTCGGGTACATACGATAAAACACTTGAAAAAAACATAAATTTCTGTCACAAATACTCAAATACACAGGTATATCTAAATGCATTTCATGCTATATCAAACAATCTTGGTTAATACTTAAGTAAAGTCATGGCGATAATCTGCCGTTAACTTTAAAATTTGTGGTTACTATAGAGAATGGTAAATGGTCATGCGCACTAAAAGTTTCCGGGACTACAGGAAGAAATACGTCAAAAATGTCCAGTATATACCGTAATATCGGACGATCTTGATTATACTATAATACAGTCATGGGGATAATCTATCATTACTAAAATAGGACAATATACTGGTACTTCAGTATTTTGATCAACATAGCAGTAAATGGTCATGCAAAAAAAAACAACAAACCTATAGAAAAAAACCCACTCACCCACCCCAATAAACGTAAATATACCGTTGCACTAAATTCAAAATTAACAACCAAAACAACCGCCATATATAGTAAATTACAAATAATATACTTCATTTATCTGATCATGTACAATCAATGTTCTTTTTCATTACACTGGCCTTTCCTAGTTAACATTAAATGTCGAATGTTTGAAGTCAATAAAATGAGAGCTCCCAAAAACATAGAACTGCCTCCCACATAAAAGGCGTTCTCATATTGTCCGTTGATGTCTTTCAGAAAACCTGTGGGAAAAACAAGGGAATTGCATTTGAGTTTGGGAGAAAAGTCGTCATATTATTTTTGTCAACTCTTAACTCTGAATGTTTCTGCTTTGTTTGATTTTAAATTGATGAACTAAAACACATAATTGAATCGAAATTGGTCATTTAATAACAAAATGACGATAAACTTTATCACATATATACAAATTATATACAACATGTAAATAATATAAAAAACAATGCTTACTACTTGAACATAGTTAAAAATTTTCCTTTAAAATCAAAGGTGAGGGATTGAGACACATAGGAGAATATCTATTTTCATAGGTAAATACTAGAATCAACCATTGATTTTTAATGAGTACATATTGAGAATTTAAAAGAAAAAAACATTTCAGGAAGATTATGAATAGTCAATCTGACAATATTTGTAATCTTACCTGAGAAAGGTGGACCTATAAGCATTCCCACGCCCTGGAAACATATCAGGAGTCCGAAAGAGTTTATGAGTTTTTCCGCGCCCAACAGATCGACTAGGATGACGGACTTCTGGGAGATGTAGATTCCAATCAGTAGCCCGTACAGTCCACACACTACACAGAGCTGGGTGTACGTACCTGTCATAGGGATAACGCAGGAGACCCCGCCCACCAGAAACATGATGATGTTGTAGATATACACCCGGAACCTTTTGACTTTCTTCAGATCAAGAACTACCCCAGAAAACACCCTACCCACCCCGTCAAAAGCCCCGGTGATGATGACAAGATATGCAGACTCCATGTCAGTGTTTCCAAGCTGTTTACCGTAAGCAGGAAGGAACACGAAGGCAGACTTAAAGGCAAGAGTGAACAACAAAATGGAAACACAGAATGACAAAAACCGGATATCTTTCAGCAGAGAGAGAGCTCCAGAAAGTTTTTCCTCGGTTGTCCCGGCTTAGATTTAGATCTGAAGAAACCACAACAAGATTTCTGTTCTTTGTAACTCTTCACGTTTTTCAACTTAAGGATTTATTTTTTTTTTCTTATCGTTTTTTGAAATATTTCAAACTGAATATAATTAGAAATTACCCTTTTGTCAACTTGTATTATAACATATCAAATATATTTAATTGAAAAAATGTTAAATTTGAAATTGTATTTTACGACTAAACCAAATGGGCAGTTGCGCCATCTTATTCACCCATCTTCTTTAAAATGATGGAGGAGGATGAAAAGACAGGCCACAGGACGGACCGACAGGAAGGTTCCAAGGACACTTCTCCGTCCATATACCGGGTATATCGAGGTAAGAAGCAGCATTCAAAGTCAAATTTCGGCTGCCTAAAATGCACTGTTATACACTTTGTAAAATTTCCAAGTGCCTTAATTTGGGACCAAGTGAACGCACTTTGAAGAATAACAGATTTTTCCCCACAGTGCGTTGATAGTGTAGATATTAACGCACTTTGAAAAAAAATGTTCAGGGTTTTTTTTAATATAATTGATACTTTAATATACAATAATAATTGGATCAACCTTGTTTAGCTGAATAGGATATATTTTTTAAAAAAACCCAACAAATGCATTCTTCGCTAATAAAAAGATAACCAAACAAACAATCTTAGAAAAACTTTCATTATTTTATTGTTATTACTGAACTAAAACGGTCCAGGTACATACGATAAAACACTTGAAAAAAACATAAATTTCTGTCACAAATACTCAAATACACATGTATATCTAAATGCATTTCATGCTATATCAAACAATCTTGGTTAATACTTCATACAGTCATGGCGATAATCTGTCGTAACTTCAAAATGTGTGGTTACTATAGAGAATGGTAAATGGTCATGCGCACTAAAAGTCTCCTGGACTACACGAAGAAATAAGTCAAAAATGTCCAATATATACCGTAATATCAGACGATCTTAATTATTATACTATAATACAGTCATGGGGATAATCTATCATTACTAAAATAGGACAACATACTGGTACTTCAGTATTTTGATCAACATAGCAGTAAATGGTCATGCAAAAAAAGGGTTATCGAAAATAATCCACTCACCCACCCCAATAAACGTAAATATAGTTGCACTAAATTCAAAATTAACAACCAAAACAACCGCCATATATAGTAAATTATAACTAGAGGTACTGTGAGCAAGCTCACAATTGATACCCCCCGCTAAGAAAAAAATCATAACGCGTGTATTTTTGCTATTATAGGAAATATTGGATGAATCAATTTCACTGTCCATTTTCTAAAAATAACAACTGCTTTATTTTTGAAAACTGTTAATTTTTAGCTTCTAATATTTCCATTAATACAAGACATGACACAGACAGAATTTAGCTTTTTTGAAACAATGACCTTGAACTTTCTCAATTGACCTTGGGTCAAGGTCATGACACACCCTTTAATCATAAGCAATCTTTGTGTGAAGTAAGAACTTCCAATGTTTCTCCATAAGAAAGATATGGACCGGACACGATTGCACAGACAGACAGACAGATAGACGGACGGACGGACAAGGTGATTCCTATATACCCCCCCCCCCCAAACTTTGTTTGGGGGGGGGGGTATAAAATATATACTTCATTTATCTGATCATGTACAATCAATGTTCTTTTTCATTACACTGGCCTTTCCTAGTTAACATTAAATGTCGAATGTTTGAAGTCAATAAAATGAGAGCACCCAAAAACATAGAACTGCCTCCCACATAAAAGGCGTTCTCATATTGTCCGTTGATGTCTTTCAGAAAACCTGGGGGGAAAACAAGGGAATTTTAGTTGCATTTGATTATGGGAAAAAAGTCTTCATATTATTTAATTGAGACACATATGAGAATATCTATTTTCATAGGTAAATACTAGAATCTACTATTAATTTTTAATGAGTACATATTGAGAATTTTTAAAAAAAAAAAAAACATTTCAGGAAGATTATGAATAGTCAATCTGACAATGTTTGTAATCTTACCTGAGAAAGGTGGACCTATAAGCATCCCCACGCCCTGGAAACATATCAGGAGTCCGAAAGAGTTGATGAGTTTTTCCGCGCCCAACAGATCGACTAGGATGACGGACTTCTGGGAGATGTAGATTCCAATCAGTAGCCCGTACAGTCCACACACTACACAGAGCTGGGTGTACGTACCTGTCATGGGGATAACAATGGAGACCCCGCCCACCAAAAACATGATGATGTTGTAGATATACACCCGGAACCTTTTGACTTTCTTCAGATCAAGAACTACCCCAGAAAACACCCTATCAATGGCGTCAAAAGCCCCGGTGATGATGACAAGATACGCAGACTCCATGTCAGTGTTTCCAAGCTGTTTACCGTAAGCAGGAAGGAACACGAAGGCGGACTGAAAGGCAAGTGTGAACAACATTATGGCTAAACAGAATGATAGAAATCGGAAATCTTTTAGAAGAGAGAGTTCTAGATATTTATTTCTTGGGTGTTCTGGTTTCGATTTTGATCTGAATATACCACAACAGGAGTTTTGTTCTATCTCGATCTCTTTGTTCTTTGGATTGCTATTCATCGCAGACTTGCACTTTTCTTGACTCTTAGATAGCTGCTCTTCTTTTTCAGCTGCATGTAGTTTGGTTGATAGGTATTCTTGAACCACTGGTGCTTCCTTATCATTTTCTTTTAATAAAACCTGCACGTGACAAGAATCTTTACAACCTTTTTTCCTGTTAAAGTAGAAAATGTTGACAAACATTAGTTCCATTTACAAACTGTCAAAATCAATGTTATAGCTATTTTCTTAAACTCTTGCCTTTTGTCAAAAGCCATCAGCAATCTTTGCTTCTGAAGAGGTCTAAACAGCATACCAGCTATACACAAGTTGATGGCAAAGCCGGCTAATATATAGAACCCTCCGCTGTAACCGTAAAAGTGGAAGGCCATCTCTACGATTACCGGGGCAGCGAACGACCCGAATCCAACCCCAGACGTTGCCAAACCCACGGCAATGCCTCTCTTTTTGTTGAAGTATATTCCAACAATCATAACGGCCGGTGCATATACTAAACTACGTCCAAATCCTGAAAAAGAATCCAATTTTTCTTATATATGACAATAGCAGTCAGTTTTAACAAAGACATCTGTTAAGAACTTTTGTGTGTACATATACCTCCTATGAATCCAAAAGTGACGAAGACTGTCTCGAGATTGGGTGCATACGCCGTCATAATAAGAGTAACGGTGAGGATGAGCGAGCCCACGATGACCACGTGTCTGCAGGAGAATTTGTTACAGAGGAAACTACACAGAGGACCTATAAGAAAAATAACTTAATTACTGACCATATATTTCGTATCTTTCTAGCTGTTGTATGCAATTTGTGGTCACTTTGACTGCGGCTACAAGAATTACCGGTAAAATATTGCATGTTCATGTTGAAATCATTTTAGGATGAATGAAGCTTGTAAGAAGAATGACATCGTATAAAATGTTTTCTGGATAAACAGGTGCCCAAAGGGGCACAGCCCTACCCAGCATGAATCTGATGGCGGAAGCTATTGTGGTTGCCCATGCGGTGGTTGCGGCGCTCTGTCTGAACCGCTCTAAGAAGTACAGGTACAGCAGACCTGCGGACCGGTCCATTCCACGGATGATAAAGTGACACAGAAAGCTTCCAAAGACGATAAACCAGCCCCACCCACCGTCAGGGACCACGACTTCTTCTCTCTGTGTACAACACAATAAAATACATCAACTAAAATAGGAACCAAGCTCTCTACTCTCTGTGTAGATCACAATGTGGACTTATCGTCCAAGACGAACTTATCAGCTGACATGAAGCATCGTTTTTTATAATGAAAATATATCAACTTCGAACATTTTTGAATGAGGTTGCTATACCTTAATAGTCGTTAAATCGTGCGTTGTGGCAATGCACTTTAAAAAATTACGCACTTTGAAAAATGTAATCGAGAAACTGTTATCATATAATTCAACTGAGAATGCATTGGGTTCTTTTTTAGCTCACCGAGACGAAGTCGGGGGGAGCTTATGCTATATCCTCGACGTCGGCGCCCGGACCCGGTTAAAGTTTTCGTTGCATGCAGGTCCTGTATCTAAGTTATTACTTGTCCTATCTTCAACAAACTTGCATGGATGATGAATCTGGACCTACGTATGGACTTCAAAGACTTGGATGTTTAATTTGGGCGATGAATTTCAGATGCTTTAGGAGGTTAAGGTTTTTGGAGCAGGTTAATGTTTTTAGAGCAGGTGGCCTTTGATCCCAATTTCAAAGTTACTACTGGTCCTAACTTCACCAAACTTGCATGGATGGTGCGTCCTATGATACTGATACACATGACAGGATTGAATGCTGAATCTGAGCCATATGTCTTGAATGCTGGAGGAGGTTAAGGTTTTCAGAGCTGGTTAAAGTTTTTGGAGCAGGTGCCCTTAGATGATATCCAAGTTATTACTGATCCTAACCTCACCAAACTTGCATAGATGTTGCGTCTTATAATACTAATGCTCCTTACAGGCTTGAATGCTGAATCTGAGCGATAGGTTTAGGATAATGGATGAGGTTTAGTTTTTTTGAACAGGTTACACGTTTAATAGATAATAGTATCATATTTTAAACTTGCATAGTTATAATGTAAATGAATCGCAGAGGTATCCTCAGATGTAGAGCCTGATATACATTTTCAAAGATGCTAAAAAAAACCAACCTCACTAAAACTTGCTTGATAGATGTGTTTGTTGTTAAATGATGTCACACTATTCCTACTTTATAATTTATTGTATGGTATGATTTACTATTGTTATATATAATAAAATATTATATCATATATTATATTTTTTAAAAAATATATAAAATACAATATGATATTAAAACAAATGTCGGAATCGAGATCATTTATCCCATACTGTTTACTGGAGCTGAGTAATAAGCGCTTCCGGTTTATCACTCCCTTTCGATCCTCGTTGATCACGTGGGTTGTGATAGTATATAAGCGGCTACAACGGAGGTTGTAAGGCAGTTGCAGTCTGAAGCTGAAGGTGTTCACTTCGTAATAGGTGAGGACAAACCCTTGGTATTAGGATAAGTCTTATGTGCCTGAATAAGGCTATCGAGACTTGATTTGTTATTGTATTAGCTTGTGATAGCTGTTAGGATTAATAGAAAGCGCGCGCGCTCCATAATAGAGTGGGATATTGTAAATATTATTGATTAAAATATTTGATTGAGAAAGTTATAGTTTATTTACATATTTCTTAAATTGCTCGGGCAGAGCAGCCGAATACCTGAACCCAAAAACGTTACAATATTGCATAAAAGTTATAAATATGGTATATTATGATATGATATTGTATCATGATATTGTTATATATAGTATAGCATATTTGATAAAAATATTGTATTGTATTATATATTAATGTATCATATTATATTGTTTCATATGATATTGAAATATATGATATTGAATCATGTGATACGAAATTTCATAATATGATATTGTATTATAAAAATAATATTGTATGATATCATATATTATGATATCATATAGAATTGTATAATATGCTATTATTTATACAACAAATTGTATCAAATGATATGATATTGTATAAAATGATATTGCTCAACAAAATTAATTGCTAAATGTTGTATCTAATGATATTGTATCATAATATACAAATTATGTTTTGCATCATATATGTTACAATATTATACAATTCAATGTTATTCTATATCATACAATATAGTATTATACAATGTATGTTATAATATTTTGATGAATTGTGTGATACGATATCGTATCATATGATACTATATTGTATCATATATTATACATTATGATATTGGATTATGTGATCAAAAACAATAATTTATTATATAATACAATACCGTATAACATCATATGATACAATATAAAATCTTCATACAACGTCATATCATATGATACAACGTCATATTGTATAATTATATTTTACAGAATTGTTTCATATGATATATATTCTACAGTAGCATAGGATGCAATATTGTATTCTATATTATTCTATTGATAAACATTGTATCTTACAATCCCGTATGAAAGTTTGAACATATGATTATCAAACTATTTTTTAACATATGATATACGATATTGTGTCAAAATAGTACCCTTGTTTATCCAAGATCATTAACTATGACTCTTTTTAATATAATACGTATGATTTTCATAAAATATGATAAAGGTGGTCTTATAAATGCCTCATTGAGGTGATGCCTCGTCTCGATGAGCTTTGTAATCTGTGATTACCTATTTAAATATATCCCCATAAGCTTAACAAGGTTAATCCAATTATCTTTTTTATATATATAAAAGTATCAATTATTTTGACCAAACCTTGAACATTTTTTTCAAAGTGCGTTAATATCGACGATATCAACGCACTTTGGAAAAAATATTTTTTTCAAAGTGCGTTAACTTTATCCCAAAATTGACGCACTTTGAAAAAAAAAATGAAGTGCGTACTTTAATTGTGTGTTGTAACAGTGCGTCTTAGGCAACAGAAAGTCGACTTTGGCTGCTGTTTCTTACCTCGATAAATATGGACGGGGAAATATATTTGGAACCTTCCTGTCGGCCCGTCCCGTTGCCTGTCTTTACCTCATCCTCCATTATTTTAATTTAAATTTCCATAGTATAAATTATAAATTTCTGGAAGTTCCGAAAAGTATACTAGAATGCCACTATTCTGTATAAGCGATAAACTTTGACTCTCTTATGTCACCATATCTAATCCTATTTGTTACATTTATTCACGATGATTTGGTAGTATATTTTATCAAAAATACGGACTCGACATAAAAACTGTAAGTGGATAATTTTTTTTTTCAATAATGCATTTTAACATAAAATTTTGGACAATATTTTATTTTATTTAACTTCTTAAATACAGATTTGTAATATTTAAAAGAAAATGGTGGAATAAGATGGCGCAAATGCCCATTCGGCTGAGAAGTGAAATACAATTTTGAATTTATTTTTTCCCAATTTAAATATATTATAATACAAGTTTGCAAACGCAAAATTTCTAATTATATTCAGTTTTTAATATATTTAACAAAAGATAAGAAAAAAATTGCCTGAAATTTTTGTGGTATCGAACCCATAACATAAAATCTAGATATATAAGGTTAGCTCATGTCAGATACTCTAATCTCTGAGTCATTTCAGACACAACAAAGTAGGCTGTTTTAATATTATGTGTGACTTACACCATGAATTTTATTGACTTGTATTATTTTTTCAAAACGTTCAATTGTTGGGATACATAATGATATTTTTAATGTAAAGTGGGTCATCTCTCCACGTTTTTGTTGATTGAAATCGGTTTGTTTTCCAAAAGACCTTATTTAGATTATGAGAAAAATATGGAGCACAGACCCACTCTATAAAAGAAAATGCCTTGAAGTTCTAAACAAAATGACAGTATTTGCAGGTTTTGAAATTTATATATATAAATTTTTATTGTTGTAAATGATTTATTAAATAAAATATCAGATTTATTGATATTTCAATTTTTCAGTAGCTTGTCCGACCGTGTATGGGCATATTAAACGCCTTATCCACCCATCTTCTTTAAGGGATTTTTCTTAAATAATTTTCCAAACCTGACATACTTTTTTGAAAGGAAAAAAAACATTTCAATCAAAAGTCTACAACATACAATAGAAGGTTTTTCATTATTATCAATGCTTTTTTTAATTCTGAGTAAACGCCATCGTTAAGCTTTCTTTAGATATAGAAAATTTCCAAAATATAAACTTCATCATTGCATTCCATTCGATTCAACGTTTTACAAATATCATAATTACTTTCAATCTCATTAAACAATTACTCGTAAAAGTTTGATATTGAATAAGAGAACCAAACAAACAATCTTAGAAAAACTTTCATTATTTTATTGTTATTACTGAACTAAAACGGTTCAGGTACATACGATAAAACACTTGAAAGAAACAAATTTGTGTCATGAATACTCAAATACACATGTATATCTATAAATGCATTTCATGCTATATCAAACAATCTTGGTTAATACTTCAGTAAAGTCATGGCGATTATCTGTCGTTACTTTAAATTTGTGGTTACTATAGAGAATGGTAAATGGTCATGCGCACTAAAAGTCTCCTGAACTACACGAAGAAATACGTCAAAAACGTCCAGTACTAGTATATACCGTGATATCAGACGATCTTGATTATTATACTATAATACAGTCATGGCGATAATCTATCATTACTAAAATAGGACAACAGTATTTTGATCAACATAGCAGTAAATGGTCATGCAAAAAAAAGCGTTATCAAAAATAATCCACTCACCCACCCCAATAAACGTAAATATACTGTTGCACTAAATTCAAAATTAACAACCAAAACAACCGCCATATATAGTAAATTACAAATAATATACTTCATTTATCTGATCATGTACAATCAATGTTCTTTTTCATTACACTGGCCTTTCCTAGTTAACATTAAATGTCGAATGTTTGAAGTCAATAAAATGAGAGCACCCAAAAACATAGAACTGCCTCCCACATAAAAGGCGTTCTCATATTGTCCGTTGATGTCTTTCAGAAAACCTGGTGGGGGAAACAAGGGAATTTTAGTTGCATTTGATTATGGGAGAAAAGTCTTCATATTATTTAATTGAGACACATATGAGAATATCTATTTCCATAGGGAAATACTAGAATCTACTATTAATTTTTAATGAGTACATATTGAGAATTTTTAAAAAAGAAAAAAAAAACACTTCAGGAAGATTATGAATAGTCAATCTGACAATGTTTGTAATCTTACCTGAGAAAGGTGGACCTATAAGCATCCCCACGCCCTGGAAACATATCAGGAGTCCGAAAGAGTTGATGAGTTTTTCCGCGCCCAACAGATCGACTAGGATGACAGACTTCTGGGAGATGTAGATTCCAATCAGTAGCCCGTACAGTCCACACACTACACAGAGCTGGGTGTACGTACCTGTCATAGGGATAACGAAGGAGACCCCGCCCACCATAAACATGATGATGTTGTAGATATACACCCGGAACCTTTTGACTTTCTTCAGATCAAGAACTATCCCAGAAAACACCCTACCCATTCCGTCAAAGGCCCCGGTTATGATGATAAGATACGCAGACTCCATGTCGGTGTTTCCAAGCTGTTTACCGTAAGCAGGAAGGAACACGAAGGCGGACTGAAAGGCAAGAGTGAACAGCAAAATGGCAACACAGAATGACAAAAACCGGAAATCTTTCAGAAGAGAGAGCTCCAGAAAGTTATTCCTCGGTTGTCCCGGCTTAGATTTAGATCTGAAGAAACCACAACAAGATTTATGTTCTTTGTAGCTCTCCGCGTTTTTCATTGAGCCATTCTGCCCAGAAACGCTATCTTCCTGGGTCTTCAGTAGCGGCAGTTCCTTTTCAGCCACTTCAGCTGACTTGGTGTCTTGGACGACTAGTGTCATACTGTCGACATCCAGGTATCCCCCGTCCGTAGGATTTACTGCAGGAACGGACTCCGTCGGTAGCTGATTTAAACTGTCCCGAGAAATAAACGAATTGCTTTCTTTCAGTGGAAATTCAACATCAAAAGTTTTCATACTCTTTCTCCTGTCAAAGTAATTCAATAGGCATTTATAGTCACAACTGCTCTTTGCCATTTGTCATAAAGGGGTATTAAAATAAAGTAATTAATGTCATTAGAATAGAACAGACCTCTTGCCTTTTGTCATAAGCCATCAGTAATCTTTGCTTCTCCAGAGGTCGAAACAGCATACCAGCTATGCACAAATTGATGGCAAAGCAGGCCAGTATATAGAACCCTCCGCTGTAACCGTAGAAGTGGAAGGCCATCTCTACAATTGCCGGGGCAGCGAACGACCCGAATCCAACCCCAGACGTTGCCAAACCCACGGCAATGCCTCTCTTTTTGTTAAAATATATCCCCACCATCATAACTGCGGGGGCGTACGCTAAACTACGTCCAAACCCTGAAAAAAGACTAGCCTTTATTATATCTGACCATTGGGATAATTTCTCAGCACTGGTGCAAATATAACGAACGTATTTTATACATGTACCTCCAAGGACTCCAAAAGTGACGAAGACTGTCTCGAGATTGGGTGCATACGCCGTCATAATAAGAGTAACGGTGAGGATGAGCGAACCCACGATGACCACGTGTCTGCAGGAGAATTTGTTACAGAGGACACTACACAGGGGACCTACAACAGAACAATCGCAGTTCCTGACCATGGCAATCTTATTACATCAAGCTTAAAAAGGAATCCCCGCGCCACTTTATCAGTGGCTACATAACTTAATCTTTTGATGTCTATATCATTCACATGTATAGAGACTTTCAGAAAAATATCCTGTTGTTAATAATAATATTCAATGACAAAAGGTGCCCAAAGCGGCGCAGACGTACCCAGCATGAGTCTAATTGCGGAGGCCAGTGTGGTTGTCCATGCGGTGGTTGCGGCGCTCTGTCTGAACCGCTCTAGGAAGTACAGGTACAGCAGACCCGCGGACCGCTCCATGCCGCCGATGATAAAGTGACACAGGAAGCTCCCGAAGACGATAAACCACCCCCATCCACCGTCAGGGACCACGACTTCTTCTCTCTGTGTAGAACACAATAAAATACATCAACTAGGCAGGACTCGTTCTCTTTTCTCTATGTGTCGAAAAAATACAGACTTACTAAAACAGTATAAACCCCGTTCTCTTCTCTCTATGCACAAAACAAAAGGACATGCATACTCTTCTCAATATAAGTCTACATGGGGTATCAAAAATAAATTTGGCGGCGTTTTATTTTTCAACATCCACACCAGTATTGATCATCATCGGCTACAGAAATTTAAAAGCATGCTTTGTAAAACTAAACGGCTTTGACTGCTGCTTCTTACCTCGATAAATATGGTCGGGGATGTGTCCTTTGAACCTTCCTGTCGGCCCGTCCCGCGGTCTGTCTGTTCCTCATCCTCCATTAATGGTGCGTACTACACATGACCTGAAGTTCGGAAAGAATTACTAGAATGCCAACGTTCTCTGAGAGCGCTAGATAAACTGTCACAGGCCACCATATCAACTTGTCCTATATACTGACCTTCGTTTATGATGAAATAAACGAGTTTATTACGTTAAAATTACATTATAACAGTACGTAAAGTAAGGGATAAAAAAATTGCGTATCCATTTGACATTTCCAAGGACATGATTATTGTTTTGCACTTCTCTGCACTGATAAATAACTTGGATATTTGCTAAATGGTGAGACATGTAGAGAAAACCCACTTATGTGTCCTCCCCTTAATTACTAGCATTCATTTCGTCATGATTTCATATAGGATTTCATTTTCGTAAACCATGATATGGAAATTTGCGACCTGTATGCTCTGTAAGCACTTGTTTTTGTATTTTTATACAACCTGAGCGCAATTATGACAAACAAATCATGTTACAGTTATAGTATGCATCTGCCATTTTTCCATGTTGAATGTATGAAACGAAAAATAACTTTCTGACTTTGAAATAAAGAATTTGTTTTCATGTGTCAAATGTTCCAACGAATAGCTACATATTTTGACCTAGATTTCGAGTCCAAAGTCAATTAACTATAAAATACCTGCGTGTAAAAATCGTGCAATGAAACCTACAAAATCTCTTATCAGGGCAGGCTGGAGATTGGTGACGGCGGTGCACAACAGTTGCATTCAGGGTAAAACTACGATAAATACTGCCCAAGTTCTAATCACTTATTTCACATTAAAGGGGCATAGTCACGATTTTGGTCAAAAATCATTTTTCCGATTTTAATGTGTACAATCAGTAAGGCATTTTTACTAGACAGTCACTAGTCTTTCGTTGAGTTATAAGCAAGTTACAGGGCTTACAATTCTTTCCTACGTAGACAAAGCTTTTGTTTACATTTTGAACGTTGAAGTGAAAATTCCAAACAACAGCAGACCAGACCAGACAACTAGAAAAGCCATTAATAAAGATGTACAGCAAGCAACACAACAACAACATTTAAGCAATACAAATTAAAAGATAAAGGATGTAACAATTGGCGAAATCAATAACAAAACAGAATAAACAACGAGCTTATCTAACAAAATACAAAACAACAGCTATCAATTCTTCAATACATAGAATAAGTCTTTCTGTAAGCGAAGAGAGATGTTTGTCCACCATAGACCCCCTCTCCCCCGTCTCATTCAATAAAATATAAAAATTGACTTAAGAGGAATAATTATATCAACATGCAATATCAAAGAAAAGCATCAAAATTAAGTTGACAGATTTCCCTATACTAAACTTTCAGCATCTGGGATACATTTACATAAATCACAATAACAAAAACAGATATTGATTTTTTGGCATTTATATTCATCAAATATTCACAAAAGCTGCCATATTAGATTTTTACAGTAGAGCTTCTTTGAAGATAATAAACATGATACACAAACTACAGTTTGATAAACAGTGTGGTGAAATTTTTTCATTGACATTTTTTACATCTTCATATAAAGACAAAGAATTTCAGTGAAATCTCACAGATGAGGTTCCTTGCAAGCAAATCAATGGTTTAAACATTGGTCCATATTTAAGAACAAGCAGGATCTACATCACTTCCTGCCCAGGAACTGAATAATAACTTTCCAAAGTTTGCCCTACAGATACATTTTGTGTATTGATTTCTTACTCTCTGCTCCCTGATTACTGCCAGACCCCCCCCCCCCCCTAAATCCCTATCATCATGCTCTCTGATCCCATTTTCTCTGATGGCCAAACCACAACATTGATCTCATGCTTAAGACAAAGTAACTTTTGACATGAATGAAGAATAAAAACAGCAATATTGTCATTACCGACCCTGTCTTTCAGGAAGCTTGGAAATTCATTTGGTCTTAGGAGACATGTTAAATAATGGTATCTTCGGAAACAAAAGTACTTTATTTCATAAGATGCAATTAACGGACCTAGACCATCCTGTGATTGCAACACTAAAAATAGTCCTTGATAATTAATTCCCAAATGAAATGTAACCTTGTTTAAAAACTACTACAACTAGGGACTCTCTTGGATTAATAGAATCAAACACTTCTACAGATGCAACAACCACCAAATAAACAAAGGTGGCATCATAACAAGTGAATCCAACAAAATGGTTACAAAACAACGAAATTGACAACACATGTATCTAACACTACAACAGATCACAATTAGCAACCCAACAAAACTGACAACAATCAAATTCAGCAGTAAAACAGATATCATATCATATGGTGAATCCAATACTTTAACAGATGCTACAACTATCAAATCAAAGAATACAAGAGACATGACATCTAGTGAATCCAACAATACAACAAAAATGACAACAAGCAAATCCAGTACTACAACAGGTATCACAACTGTACTATCAATCCTACTATAAAACAGACTTGACAACAAGCACATTCGACACTACAACAGATATTACATTAACTGAATCCAACACTACAATAGGTATCATACAACTAGCGAATACAACAACACAATAGAAGTCATACATAGTGAATCAAACACTACAAAAGACATCACAAACACCACAACAGACATCACAAACACTACAACATCACAAACAAACAATACATCACTACAACATCACTCACAAACACTACAACATCACTCACAAACACTACAACATCACTCACAAACACTACAACATCACAAACAAACACTACATCACTACAACATCACTCACAAACACTACAACATCACTCACAAACACTACAACATCACAAACAAACACTACAACATCACAAACAAACAATACATCACTACAACATCACTCACAAACACTACAACATCACTCACAAACACTACAACATCACAAACAAACAATACACCATCACAAACAAACAATACATTACTACAACATCACTCACAATCACTACAACAGACATCATAAACACTATACAACAGACATCACAAATGCTACAACATCACACACAAAAAATACATCACTTCAACATCACACACAAACACTACAACATCACACACAAACATTACAACAGATATAGTATATAGCAAATCCAACAATATCAGAGACATGACAATTAGCAAATCCAACATATGAAAGAATATGACTTGAACTTGCAAACAACATTACAACTGACATAGCAATGATTAAAATCCAACCCCAACAGATATCTCAGACAATACAACATACATCATAAACACTATAATGAATATGACAAGAAGCAAATCAAACAATATCAGAGACAAGACAACTAGAAAATCCCACATTACAATGACATGATAACTGGTGACTCCAACTCTAAAACAGACATAATAAACAGTAAACCCAACATTAAAACACACAATACAACAAGGATAGCTAAACTATAACATATTTACCAAAAGGTGCCACAACAGACTGTATAATACAACAAATATTTTATCTTAAATAGAGATATTAAAGATAAAAAAAACCTAAAAAACACTTTAACTGACACAACAATGGACAATACAAAAAAATGACATAAAGACAAAATAGAAAACACTTCAATTGACAACATGTGCTTCATTGGGCAGTATAATTAATTACAACAAAAAAGAAAATCATTTATTAAAATGAGAACAAACATTTACATTTGGAAAATACAACATGCATATCTTATAGCAGATTCAATATACAATAACAGAAGAAACAATTCATATAACATCAGCGTCTTCAACAGACTTACTTGATTGCAAATTGCAAGTTCATATTCCGTTTAATTACCATTGAGTTCCTCTTATATTGAGATGTGCGTTTGTAAGATGTTATAATTTGTAATGCATCTATAGCCATTGGACAATGAAGGATCTTGATCATGCTAATGTCTACTGAGACAAATCATCTAAAGGACCTAGCTGTCTCTAATCTAGGCCCTTTGTAATTCTGGTACACATAATATATATTACAGTCTTTGACCAGTTCAGGCTAAAGATTTGGCGGTGCTGTAAATGTTCCTGGATGTTATTTTGAGATATAATTTTTACCCCGATGTACACTATATCCTTGCTGAAGTTAATGCAAAATTACTGTATTTAAAAATTTTTTAAAAATGAAATTTTATTCTAACAATTAAATTATGTGGGAAGCCATTTTACCAGATGGGAATAAGCTGATAAGTTTTGAATAGCGCAGCTGAAACCATTCAAATCAAATGCAGATAAAAAAGTAAGAACTAAGGTCTCTTGGATTTTATACCAGTATGTCGAGGCATAACATTGACAGGCCTTTGGAATCAAACCTAAACAAAGTCTCGACTGGCCTCCCGAGATTCTAAATCCAAAAGACTTGCTATCTGGGGCTCAAACCTGAGACATATTATTTAAAGGACCAATCTCCTGTGCTAGGTTCAAAACTAAAACACATCATCCAAAGATTGAAGAACGATATCAGTATAATTATATATAAGTAGAGTAGTATATTGATATATACTATCCTTTCACTAACTGTCCTACCTTGAAAATATATCACAAATGCATAATTATATAATATGTCTACATACAATTGTATATAGAATACAAATACATATGTTGGGTTGTATATAATGTGTTTGTATCAATAATAACACATTGCTTTGAGGGATTGTGGACTTGCAAATAAATGTATACCAAGGGTATACCATACCCTTCCATATATGTATGACAACTTGATGTGTGTTATATCAAATGTACCTCCCATTGTAACTTACTATGCTTACTTAACAGTACAATATTTATATATTTCATCCATTATTTGTTATAATCATGTTGTTTTATTGTTATAATGCATATGCCCCCAAGGGCCCTTGATTTGTTGCATAAAAGCCTGCTGTAATGTCCACTTCTCTTGAAAAAAGAGAATAATGTTCAAACCTGCACATACTAACAAAGATATTTTTCAACAGCGTCAAGTGCATACCTTTGACACATCATATAAAGGGCATGTATTGACAAAATCACCCCGAACTTATGTCACTCATTATATTCTTCCTACATAACACGGAACAGCTGATCATAATGCTATAGATATGGCAAGAAATTAGGACTGCGTTTTAAGGTAATAGTTTTGTACCCAAGGGTACACCACTATATAAAACATGAGTTAAAAGTTACAAACAGGGTACACTATATTTTTCTACTAAAACTGAAAGTAGGGGAGTCAGGAAGGATTTTAGAGAATCGACTTTAAATAGCTATAGAAAAGGTCTAAGTTAAAAAATCAAATATATGAGCTGAAGGAAAGGGTACAGTGGGTACAAAGGGTACACTTGGATACAGGGTAGGTTACAACTCTATGAGAAAGCGATACAAGGCTTAAGAAGTCTTTATTTTAGTCTAAGTTAAAAAATCAAATATAGGAGCTGGAGGAAAGGGTACAGTGGGTACAAAGGGTACACTTGGATACATGATTGGTTACAACACTATTTGAAAGTGATACAAGGGTTAAGGAGTCTTTACTTTAGTCTAAGTTAAAAAATCAAATAAATGAGCTGAAGGAAAGGGTACAATGGGTACAAAGGGTACACTTGGATACAGGGTAGGTTACAACTCTATGAGAAAGCGATACAAGGCTTAAGAAGTCTTTTTTTAGTCTAAGTTAAAAAATCAAATATATGAGCTGGAGGAAAGGGTACAATGGGTACAAAGGGTACACTTGGATACAGGGTAGGTTACAACACTATTAGAAAGTGATACAAGGCTTAAAATGTCTTTATTTTAGCCTAAGTTAAAAAATCAAATATATGAACTGGAGGAAAGGGTACAGTGGGTACAAAGGGTACACTTGGATACAGGGTAGGTTACAACACTATCAGAAAGTGATACAAGGCTTAAAAAGTCTTTATTTTAGTCTAAGTTAAAAAATCAAATATATGAGCTGGAGGAAAGGGTACAGTGGGTACAAAGGGTACACTTGGATACAGGGTGTGTTACAACACTATTAGAAAGTGATACAAGGCTTAAAAAGTCTTTATTTTAGTCTAAGTTAAAAAATCAAATATATGAGCTGAAGGAAAGGGTACAGTGGGTACAAAGGGTACACTTGGATACAGGGTAGGTTACAACTCTATGAGAAAGCGATACAAGGCTTAAGAAGTCTTTATTTTAGTCTAAGTTAAAAAATCAAATATATGAGCTGGAGGAAAGGGTACAGTGGGTACAAAGGGTACACTTGGATACATGGTGTGTTACAACACTATTCGAAAGTGATACAAGGCTTAAAAAGTCTTTATTTTAGTCTTAGTTAAAAAATCAAATATATGAGCTGGAGGAAAGGGTACAGTGGGTACAAAGGGTACACTTGGATACATGGTGGGTTACAACACTATTAGAAAGTGATACAAGGCTTAAGAAGTCTTTTTTTAGTCTAAGTTAAAAAATCAAATATATGAGCTGGAGGAAAGGGTACAATGGGTACAAAGGGTACACTTGGATACAGGGTAGGTTACAACACTATTAGAAAGTGATACAAGGCTTAAAATGTCTTTATTTTAGCCTAAGTTAAAAAATCAAATAAATGAGCTGAAGGAAAGGGTACAATGGGTACAAAGGGTACACTTGGATACAGGGTAGGTTACAACTCTATGAGAAAGCGATACAATGCTTAAGAAGTCTTTATTTTAGTCTAAGTTAAAAAATCAAATATATGAGCTGGAGGAAAGGGTACAGTGGGTGCAAAGGGTACACTTGGATACAGGGTAGGTTACAACACTATCAGAAAGTGACACAAGGGTTAAGGAGTCTTTATTTTAGTCTAAGTTAAAAAATCAAATAAATGAGCTGAAGGAAAGGGTACAATGGGTACAAAGGGTACACTTGGATACCTCTGTAAAGTCTCTCTCTCTTAACCCTCTCTCTCTCTCTCTCTTTGTGTAAATTCTCTCTCTCTCTCTCTCTCTCTCTCTCTCTCTCTCTCTCTCTCTCTCTCTGTGTAAAACCTTACATTCAATCCTAAAGGCCCTTTAGATGAAAGAATTCTTTAGTAATTTTTGCTTTTTACATTTGACTCAGGATAGCTTTTATGTTATTAGACTTAATGGAACAAGTCTTATTTTATGTTTTTATTAAATTGTCTACTAGCAGTTATGGCACCAAAAGACGCAAGTCTGAAAACTCCCAGAGTTTACACAGTTATTGCCCTTTGTGTAAGAAATGCTTGTGACAACTCTTTGGGAAAACTTTATTAAAGTTTTGAAGTTCTCAGCTCTGTGACTCCATGCAGATCACGCTTTTGACTATGCGTGTGAAACAAATTCTAAATGTACAATGTAAATTACCGTAAGTATATTATGTTTAAAAAAACTTGGCAAAACTCTGGAGGAATGTTTCATAAACCCTTATTCTCATTTGAAATGGAACTAGATCAGTATATGTTGTCATTAAACGGCAATACCCACACCAAGTGTTCACCCCTAAATAACACTATCTTGTAGCAGTTTTAGTCAAAAAAGGCCACGTGCTATTTCTGGTAGTTTTTGAAAATCATGATTTTCATAAAGAATGATATACACATTTTTCACCTTTCATTCATGTGCAAACTGAGGTTGACCGTTGGCATGTAAATTTTAAATCAATTTAATCAATAATAATCACATTTTATGTCATAGACGGTATGGTTTATATAATTATTACTAACTAAGCACTTTATTTGCTTTTGCACGTCAACATCATCGGGTACTAGTTTTACCCAGAGACATGTTCAACAGAGCAAGCACTCGCAAGCTCTCACAAAAATTCCCTACACCCACAACCCAAATTTTGGCGAGCCCTAGCTCTGTTGAACTTGCCTCGGCTCTTTAGGCTAGATGGGTTTCACCTGGTGTACATCACATGTGTTTTCGAGATTCAGAATGTATTATGATTCATCAATATAATGTAGGCCATGACCCTGTGGGATTTTTGTGACCCCATGAAACAAGAAAATACCTGAAAACTGTGAGGGAGCAACCGCGTACCCCTTATTGCCCTTTGGCCCTCAGTTTTGGCCTTCATCCCTCAGAAATGCAGAAAACCCTGCATGAAACAGGAAAATACCAAATATCTTGAAAACTGCATGTTCAGATCCCCATCAAAATGACATCCCCAATCATATTCTAGTAGATCATTTGGCTACTGCAAAAATATACTTCAGGGATACGGTTGGGCCACAATGGGGGTCAAATTTTAACATGATAGGAATATATAGAGAAAAGTCTTTAACAATCTTCTCAAAAACCAATTGGGCAGAAAAGCTGTAACTTGTGTGGTAGGATCTTTGGGTAATGTAGAATAATATGATCACGGGGGGTAGGATATATGGGGCCACAATAGGGTTTGTTTTTTTTTACATATAGGAATAGGAATACTTGTATGATTATAAAAGGTTTATTGCATGAATTTTCTGAATCAGGAAATATGAAGATTTATTTTCCCCTAAAAAAGTCCTCGTAAAATATATGATTTTTCTTGGAGAAATAAATCTCGATATTTTCTTCACCATCTTTTGTAAGACCATAACTATAGAGCATATGCTGAAGAAGTTTGGTCTTAGGGGGTAGGGGTGGGGGTGATGTAGGTCAGAGACTACGGATTTATAATTGGTACCACCTATAAAAGAATCCTGGCTCTCTTAATTTGATTTAAGAGTATCAAATGCTAGATCCTTCAAAGGAATGCTAGCTGTTCCATTCAGAATTATTGTAATTCATCCTAGATTCTTCTATCAGGTGTATTTGGTTGTGTCGTTTTCTTTTTGCCTAAAACACCCCCATCTTTGATGTAAACCATACCAAAAGAAAAAATGCTTACATTGAGGTAATATTTCAAAAGTTCTATTCCACCTAGGCCTACCTTTAAGTCTAAATTGTCTAATTTGCCTTTTTAATATAGGAATAAGAACTTAATTATTATAGTTAACACAGACTATTTAAATGGACCAAGAAGTAGACAAAAAATGTACTAGACTAAAAATAAACATGTAGCTGCGACAATTTAAATGTTTTTAATCAATTGATTTAGGCAGTTGATATCATACATCCTAGCTAGTGAATGTTAACATTGTTTTCAGAATTATATTTGAAATAGAAATGTGACACCAAATACCTTAGGAGTAGGATTCGATCTCTCTATATCAAATAAATTTGATTTCTTTATCTGAATACTCATGTACCGGCATGCAATAATGTAAATGTAAAATCTTCTACACATAATGTACATCAAGATGTCATTGAATGTAGACACTGCACATTATTTACAGGTTTTACTCTTCAAATGTTTATTAAGTTTTACATTAATTCACTTTGAAAGTCTTAATTTACAGTATATATCAAATGAAAAAAGAATTTACTGGATGGGTACATACAAATTTAAACTTAGAAATTTGACATAAGCAGGACCTAGCTCAATAAATATGAGTTTAATTATGATGTCAGTGCCCAAAAAGCAAATCTTCGAAACATATCCAAATTCAGTTACAGTCACTGTGGTGTCGGAAGCAAATTGAAAAGGGGGGGGGGGGGCAGGCTAGACTAATCCTCAGAAATCTAGACAAGCAAAAAAAAGGGAAAAAAAACCTGATTCCCAAAAATGAAAACCCTAATCCGCTAGTATACTTATGACTCCAACTTCTCAATATTTCCATCTTTTCAGGTAAATTTAGGAACAATTATTTTTGCTGCGGGGTATGAACCCTCTATGATGCTATGTGCCTGATGGTTAGGTCTAACTTTGCAAAAAAAGTGGGGGGGGGGGGGGGGGAAGGGCTAAGCCCCCCCCCCCCCCCGGGTTCTGACGCCTTTGAGTTATAACTTATCTTAAATTCATCTTAAATTATGAAATGTCATATCATCATATTAGGGTATCGTTGTGAAATGGGCTTATGTGCAAGTGTTACCATTTTAACATGCACAGAATCTATACACTAGTTAGGTAGTTAGGTCACTTTACAGAGCTGGTGATGGTGTTTAAAAGAATATCAGAGGCACTAACCAGACGAGTAGTAACATGACACTATCATTAAAGTAAAATGTCTTTAATGAATTTATTTGTATACACAATGTGCTCAGAAATAAGATTTATTGATCAGTAAAAAACAAAATTGGTGCTTGTTACTCTGAACATGCATTAACATTACAAATAAAACTATTAAATATATCTTTATATTATGTGTCTTAGGAAAAATCTTATTTAAAAACAAATTTAAAAATAAAATTTCAGAGTGCCTATGGCCCAATCCTGTTATGTACATAATTCGATATTGTTCAAATTTTAAAAAAAAGAATTAGTATTAGTATAAAATGATTTAATGTAATATTCAAGTTATGGCTCTATTAATGCATTTTGTTTCTCAATTTTAATCATCTCTAGATACTGATTTTAGATGCTAAATCTTCTAGACTTGAGGTCTGTGGAAAAAAATGCATGTATGTAAAAAGTCACTATTTCCCATGATAAAATTTTACTGCTTGTGTGTCTAGACATTTTTATATGTTTGTGTATATCTAATTAAAATCTATTGTTTGTTCACCTGGAGAAAAAACCATGGAACTAACACAGAATATACAAGATATACACAACAGGTGTGTCCTGTACCCAGGTGCATGGCAAGGTGCTTATTCAAAATATAGTTACATGTATACTTAGCTATAGCAAACAGGTTAAACATATTTTTCCATTGCTCGTATAAAATAAAATATGAGATCAGTTTTCCGACTTTGAATTTATAATGCTGATGATAATTCATTACAATTTGCAAAGTAAAAACAATATATATCTAGGCCAACAAGGGATGATCTTCATTACGATTTAAAATAATTTTATTGCTTTAATTTAATTAAGTACTTCGTGGTGTACATATACTGCCACTAGAGAGCAATCATATAATTATGCCAACATTTTACTTAAGAACAGTTAGATATGATGTCACTTGTTATAATTTAATTTAATTGCAAACATGGAATCTAGGTAATATGTCCTTTTCCATTTGAAAAAAATATTCAATTATAAAAAAAATTAGTGTTGTACATAACATATGAAAAAAGGTTTTTCTTTAGCTAAATATTGTGAATGTTTATATATATACTTTTCTTTAGAAAGCATGTTAAGTGTTTGCACTTTTCTGGAATACAAGTTTAATTTGGCCTGTAACTATACAGTTTATTCCCACATAAAGAAAAAATCAAAAATTTTCTCAAAGCACTTGTGGTCATTCTAAAACGGACTCTAGGTCACCTGTAATTAATTTCTTTTGTTCTCTCCCTTCCCTAACCACCTGTGCACCATTCCCACCTAGCCAAAACCAGTCACCTGTGTAAATTTCAGAATTTTGGCTAAGTGGGAAGACACCAACTATACATGTCCTTGTATATACATGTCCTATGTTGATTGCAAGGGGTTAATCATTTCACACCTCAAGGACCTTCCAACGTGTATGGTTTACCTGTGTAACTCTATTCAATGTTATTTGCAAGGACTCTCAGTTTCACACCTTTTTTTTATACAAACTTCAAAGACATATTGTTGACAACACCTGCATGCAAAATAAATGTAGATATTTCACTTGTTGAGAAGCATGTCTAAGTGAAATGTTTATATTCTCTCAGGATATCAGCCCTTTTAAAAAAAAAGCTACTGACCTCACAGTTTATCATGAAAA
The DNA here is from genome assembly GCF_025612915.1 of Magallana angulata. NCBI lineage: Eukaryota > Metazoa > Mollusca > Bivalvia > Ostreida > Ostreidae > Magallana > Magallana angulata. Next base: position 56,425,338 of record NC_069117.1, read on the forward strand.
ACTCATGGAAATGACCTTAATTATGAATTTACCCGGGATTATTTTATCTAACTGTCTCAGGTAAGGGATGTTCCAATATAGATCAGCAGTAATTTTTAAACACATTGCCAAGCAAATCTTTTATATGAATTACCAGGGACATAAATAACATTATTTATGTCCCTGGAATTACCATTCAAAATTGGTTTACCAAAAGATGTGAATAAGCCTGCAATATACATGTCATAAGAAATGAATATTTCTATATTTACGTACAGATTTTGTACATATTTCAAAAAGAGAAAAACATGCACCTACAGTATTCCTACTACTAATTGATTTCAATAATCATTGGGTGTACTAGCCCAAATATAGAGCCTCATATTTCTGTTTATAACATAGGTATATATGAATTAATATAAAAAATCATGATTGTTATGTAAGGATATGACTTCATAGACAATTTAGGTTCAAGAAAAACTTTTAATTATATCAAATAAAGAGAACTGACCCACTTAAAAATAAATTAAAATTAATATCAAGTTTTATATTATTCACAACAAATAATATCAATTTGAAAAACTGTAAAGAGGAAATAAAGATTGAATCAAATGTAGGCTACTTAGTCTGTGGCATTCAGTCATTATGTTACCATTGTACCCTCTGTACCCTCTGTACCTTAGTGACTTACAAGTATCTTAAATAATTTGCTACTTTCATTTTCCAATGCTTTTACATTGTACCCTCTTTGTAACCCTTTTTCTCCTTAAAGATATAGGAGTGTACCCTAGGGTACAAAAGTATCACCTCAAAACACAGTCCTATTTTCTTGCCATATATGTAATGCTACATTGACCAGTACCATGGCAGTGTGTGTATTTATAGCGTGAAACAGAAGGAAACTTCAGTCGTATCAGCCAAAGATAACCAATGATAAATATTGCAACATCAAAAGTTATGTACTTACATATACGTCATTACGTGTACTATACTGAAATTACCGACCTCAAATCTTACACTTTTCCGGAACGCAGTAGGTTTATTTTTTAGTTGTACATCCGGGTAATTCTAATATGGAGGCGCCCATCGAATAGAATTTGTGTCAAAAGCAATAACAATGTACCGCCCCACCAACGTTTAGAGTTCTTTTTCGTACAAACTGGTGATACTGAGTTTTCAGGAGAAAGTCGTCAGCTATTGATTCAATGGTAGTAATATTGATTTCATTGATTTAGGCAACAGCTACTCAATTTGTAATGTTGTTAATTGTTTGGTGTTACCAGAGACATAAATAACATGTTATTTATGTCTCTGGTGTTACTTCAATTTTCACATACCAAGCTAGCCTTTTAACTCGTATTAAAAAGCAGTATGAATTTACCAACATTATTTTTCCACTCTTGCATCCTTAATATTTTGTTGTGATTCTTAGTTGGGATAATTCCTTTATTTTTACTAGGCCAGGCAAATTTTTGCGTCAAGGACTTTAATAATAGTACTTAGAATGCTCAGTAAAAACGCTCTACAGAGTACCGACTGATCTAAAGGGTAAAGCCACTAGCTAGTGCAAGTACAAACATGACAGCATACACGTACACTATCTAAATTATGTTAAAATTTCATTCATTAATTTCTTCTTCCTTTAATCTACATTCAATTGTCTGTTAACAATTGTCTGCTAAATTTAGATTTACCAGAGTTACTACAGTTGATTTAATTTTTTTGCTCATAGCTGAAAACCTATATTCAAAACACCTTGTTTGTAAGGTCTTCAAATACCCTTTAGCATAGAATAGAGTTGCTCTTATCATTTTATTTAATATTTGAGGTACTCTGTTAATGTAATATTATATTAATATTCTAGGGTACCCCTGTAAAGGACATTGTGATTCCAGACAATGCACAGAAGACTCTTCTGCTGCAGAAACATGCTGATTACATAGCAGCATATGGTGCAAAAAAGGATGACTATGTAAGTCTGCTAATTCTCAATGTATATATTTGATATAGAATTATACCATCTAACTGCAAGAGCAAATTCTATGATATAGCACAATCTGGGAATATGATTTTATTATTCAGTTTAGTTGTTCCTCATTAATATTTTAAAAATGTCTTTCATAAGAGATTTATTATCCAAGCCAAATGTTTAATAGCTTTGGACCCTGGCTTAAGTGCATGAAGTTTTGCAGAACCAGACTTACGTTATTTGACAGTTAGTTGATATATCTGACACTGAGTTTCCCGTTTGTAGGAGTACTGTATAACAGAGTACCTACGGATGAGTGGTATGTACTGGGGACTGACGGCCATGGACCTGATGAAACAGGTGGATCGAATGAACAAAGAGGAGGTGCTCAGGTTTATCCAGCAATGTCAGCATGAGTGTGGGGGTGTGAGTGCCAGCATAGGTCATGACCCCCACCTCCTGTACACGCTGAGTGCAATACAGGTACAGAGCCACTGATAAATTTTTGGATGTGTATTATTTTGTTATCTCCCTTTAACCTATCTTGCACAGGTGGCATAAATTTGAATTTTAAGACTGTCATGCACCTGTATTCTTTCCAATGTGGCATCGCCAACAAGAATATTAAGAATTTTATGGTATTAAATGAATGTTTATTTATTTAATTGGTCACATACTGAGTACGAATACTGAATTGTAGATCCTGACAATGTACGATGCATTAGATATGGTGAACACAGAAAAAGTGGTGGAATTTGTGGTCTCACTTCAACAGGAAGATGGCAGTTTTTATGGAGATAAATGGGGTACACTACTTATTACTGTTGTATTTTGCATTGAACAATACATGTAATAGAATCCTGCCTAGCCCAGCACCTGTATACCAGGTGATATTGAGATCAGAGTCCAAATTTTATAATTTAATTAAGATATGTATAATTTTGATAGTGTCCTCTAAAAAAAGCTATTTTGATGCAGTCTTTCTTCAGAGAACATATGAAGTTAGACAGATTTCATTGTTTAATGTTCCCAGATAGTCTCTATTCTTATTCGATGTAAAGAATAAAATACATGTATGTTAGGTTGTTTCAATATTTAAGTTTTAGCTGTAGCTCCTTTAATTTTCTTTTGTAGGTGAAGTTGACACCCGTTTCTCATTTTGTGCTATCGCATGTTTAGCTTTACTGGTAAGCAATTCTGGTGTTACTGTTTCTCCGTATCCTACATGTTCACAATTAGTGCCGATTTAAGCTATACCTGTTGAAGTGTGTTTTAGAATAAGCTGAATGCCATTGATGTGGACCGGGCAGTGGAGTTTGTACTGACCTGTATGAACTTTGATGGAGGGTTCGGTTGTCGCCCAGGGAGTGAGACTCACTCTGGACAAGTCTACTGCTGCGTGGGAATGCTGGCAATCACTGGCCGCCTGCATCATGTGAACGCAGACTTACTGGGATGGTGGCTGTGTGAAAGACAACTTCCCTCTGGGGGCCTTAATGGTAAAATCCAATTGTTTGGTATATTTATATGACTCTGTAGATCTGTTCTGTACTTTGTTTGGTATATTTACATGATTCTGTAGTTCTGTTCTGTACTTTGAAAATATTGGTTTATTTATAATCTGGGAAATAATAGAGTAAATCTTTGTACCGTTTATGTATTAAGTGGAGGTTTTGTTTTTACATGTACAGGGACAATTAAAATCATGACTGTGTATTTTTGACAGGGCGTCCTGAAAAATTACCAGATGTTTGCTACTCATGGTGGGTGCTAGCTTCCTTGAAGATTATTGGGAAACTTCACTGGATAGACAAGGTATGTTCATTATATTAAAAATTAAAAGACCACAAAATCAAAAAGACCTCTGCATTACTACTAAGCCACACATCTAACATTTTCAACAGATGCATTTTCAATATATATGGCTGTAAACATGATTGTATTAGAAAAGACACTAATTGAAATATTTGTCTAATTTTCAGTACAAAGACCATCTTAAACCAAAACTAATTCAATGTAAACGTGTTCTACAATACCTGTAGAACATAGATGTCTTTGGTTTAGAGTGGTTCAAATAGTCAAATATCCATTTTTTTTATCGTATACTAACTACTTTCCTATATCACCCCTGCGAATGTTATTGTTATTTAAATTTTAGACCACGTGGTTTTATTTGACCCTTTCAGTTTCGCAGTAAAAATCGTACCTCGTGTTTATAGTCTAGTTCATAGAATCTATAGGTACTATAGTAGTCAGATATTAAATCTAGAGGTTTATTGATTTTGAACTTTATCTTTATTAATTGGTGAATAAAATGTGTTCTAGAAATAAATGTGACAATACAAAAAATAGTTTTTGTCAGCTGTTGCAACAATTAACATGCAAAGTAGAGATCCCCCCTAAGGATTAATTTTCGATCCACGCCTGTCCTAGTAATAGCATCAATAGTGAAACAGACTATACAATTTTATGCAGAATGTTCCTTGAAAATGACTCGATATACTAAGTTTTTATGCAAAACAGACATCCATTATTTTTTTTAAAACATGGTATTGCACACCACAAGCATCAAACATGGAAATGATTTTATTAAGGCACGCAATGTTTATATTTTCAACCACACAACACGTGGTTGAACACGAACGATAACTCTGTTCTGAATATTATCGTTTAATATAAAAAACCCCTAAATGGTGAAATAAGACGAACTTATTAAAAGAATTTCATGTTTTAACATAAACCAAAGTAGGATACGATATGAAAAACGACCAGTACTTACGTATTTTGAGAATATAATCCGAACACTTATACTTCCGCTCGAAATTTCACAGGAACTGAACAAATCTTGGTGAAGTCTCGTGAGCTTTCATTCGAGCACCTCTGGATTTATTACATACTTAGCAACGATAAAGAAAACATTCCGAACACATTCGCAGGGGTGTATATATCCCTAACAAAACATGAATATTTTAATGATGTTGTGTAAGATAACTAAGACTCTTAGAGCATGGTGATTGTGTAATTTGCATTTCTTTGAATATATTTTAACTAAATATTGTACAATATAGAAAAATGTCTGATGTTTGCAAAAGGCTATATTTGAGGCCAAATCGTAAATTAAGTGTGCTATACCTCTTTGTGTTAGTAATTAAAATGTGACAAGTGACTTCAAGAATACTAACTTGTTGTTAATATCAGTAACCATTTATGTTCATGTGGTACTCTATGACTGTTTTCAGGACAAACTTATACAGTTCATTCTGGCCAGTCAGGATGAGGAGACTGGAGGGTTCGCTGACCGGCCCGGGGATATGGTTGATCCCTTCCACACCCTATTTGGGATCGCAGGTCTGTCCTTGCTGGGGGAGGACCGGATCAAGCCTGTGAATCCAGTGTTTTGTATGTCAGAGGAGGTCATTCAGAGAGCAGGCATAAGAGTTGAACTATTGTAGGAATGGTCACTGATATTCAGGGTCAGCTAGGAGCACTTTCTGTGATACTGCTGTCAGTCTAGTCAGCAAGCGTACAAAGGATCAAGATGGTTGTCAGGGGGATAGACTTAAAAAAAAAACATCCTGCCTTTTTTAATGAATGATTGGAAGGAACTGAAGAAAAGAGTAATAGAATGGATGAATGAAATTTGCATGCAGTCTGATGTATAAGGTAGCTTCATTTTGTGTTTGTTAAAGACTATCCTCTTGCCAACTTACTGCAAGAACAGCATGTTTTGTAGTCCCAGTTGTTTTTTTCAGAAATGTGTCAGAGTTACTTACCTTGAATGATCTACATTTCACTGTTTAAGGAAATAAACAAAATGGATACTAAGTAATTATGAAATGCTATATACTTGAGCCAGCAGTAATGTTAAACTATGGGCACAATATGGTTTCAATGTAATTTCCAAGTCTAATCCTCATCCAAATCATGTAACAAAGGAACACAGCATACCTTATCATCTACATACAACTGCAGCGCTCAGCTTGCTCTTGTAGCACTTCATTTAGTGTCAGGACAAAAAATAGCTTTTGATATTGTTGGATAAATTCAAGTTAAAAATGTTATTATTGATCTATTTTAAACATATGCAAGTAGTTTAACATTAATTATCACATGTCCATTTTGATGTTATGTTATTTTGTTCTCTTGGTGTTATAGCAAATATTAATAAATGTTTTAATCAAATATATGTTCATGTACTGTCGTAATTGTACAGATGAAGGGTATGGCTCATGCAAACTGTTTTCTAAATGTAAATCTTTCAGTAATGATAATTCCATGCATTTCTTTTTTTGGAACCCTTGCTTTCACTTTTGATATACGTAAAACAATTAGGCTGACATTTGGATGTTTAACTTTTGGTACCCTTATTCAAGTCCAATTTGGCAAAATTTTACTTCAGAGTACTCATTAAAATAGAAAATAAGGGAATAATATACTATGAATAATTCCACAGTATTCGACAAGGGGATAATTTATCAAAAAAGAAGAACAAATGTAGTGGAGTAAACATGAATTTATACAAATGATATCGACAATAAAAAATATATTTACAAAATATGATCAATCTGTACATAAAAATGTGATGTCATTATATACATAGAACAAAACAATTAAGCAGCTGACTTCTTAAATCCAACATACTCATCCCAGCCTTTCCGACATGTTTTAACGATCCAGTCATGTTCATCATCATCTGCAAATCATAGAGATTAGCCACTTCAGTCAAAAATGAAAACAAAAAATCAGGGCTACAGTCACGATGGTAGCAGCTCCCAAGCTCTACCTATCAGCTATTAATTATAAGTTAAGGTAGCAATAACAAGCATTAATTTATTTTGTGCTTTCAATACAGCCTAGATATATTACCTAGCAGAGCAATAGTAGCTGCTATGATCGTTACTGCAGCCAAGGAGAAATCCATTGTTGGAGAGGGAGTACAACTTGGAGAGACAGTACAACTATCGACAATGTTCATAATGGGGCTTTTAATGTACTGACCTGCATTCCTGAGGAACTTATGGTTGTAATCTACAACCACTCTAGTTTTGGGATTGTAAAATCCATCTCCACAATCATAGCAGCCTTCAGGGATTTCCCGAGGTGGAACACGGTTTGTTAGTTGTGACCTGCCTGTTAAATTTAATAAAAATGAATACAAAACGGTGAAAGCAGTCTTTAATCTTTATGATCATCATGAGCTTTTTCTTGTCATCTTAAAAATACTTTGACACGTACCTGCCGGTTTTAAACCTTTGCATATTTCAGTGTAAAATCGTCTGTCATAGCCATCACAATATTCCCAGTTTTCTTCTTCATATGCTAATCCATCAGCAAATGTGTATTTTCCCTATAAATACATCAAAGGAAATCTAATGCTTTACAAATCAGGGTTGTCTCTAAAAATTGAAGTAGAAGGGAGAAATAAAAAAGTAGAAGGGGGTCTGGAGGTCTAGCTTATAGCTAGATTGTGTTTGAAATGCAATAATAGCCGGGTAATTACGTCACTTTAGGCAGGGAAATTCCCCGCCTCCCGGGTCTTAGAGACAACCCTGACAAATATTTGTATAAACAAATTTTCTTTATTAATACCACTATGTTTTTACACATTGCAACAATTTTAGAATTAACATAATCATTTACCTCCACTGCAATACCATTTTCCCAGGTAGCATCATATTTACTACCATTAGGAAAAAATAATGTTCCTTTCCCATGAAACATTCCATCTTTCATGTCACCTTCATATTTTGTTTCTGTTGGGAATTCATATTTTCCCTTCCCTTCCATTCTGAAATGCAGAAAAACTTTAAATTCTGCATGTATTTTTTTTATACAATAATTTACCAACAAACAGGGCTACACTGTAATTAAGAATCAAGTTTTACATTTGGAACTTGAGTTTATGCAGTACATTTGAACGATATTTAATAAAAATACACATACATGTGAAAGAAATGCAATTGAAATTGATAAAAGGGAAAATATCCAAGATATCTTCATTGTCACATTATTCTTTTTCACTTGTATACATGTAAAATTCACAGGAACAAAAACAGATTTTATACGAAGATTTATAATAGGAAATGTTGACATATTTTCTCCATTCAGCAGTCACTCAGAATACCTTGCACAATTTTTCAGCACTTTTATCTGGTTACTTTCATCTCAATTGCAATACAAATCCCTGTAGAATTTTTATTTTTAGCTGTATATTGAAAGATTTGAAACCTAATCTAGACAAGCTAGAGGAGGCGTTTCAAAGGAGAAACCTCGGGAGTTTTTTCATACTATTTAATGGAGACTATTTGAACCCTGAGGTACTTTTAAATATCGAATAATTAAAAAATGTGCTGCATAAATTAATGGGACTGACAATAGTATAGTGGTAGTCATCCAAGTTTTATATCAATCCTGTCCAAGTATTCTCTTTTGAGAAGTGCATGGACAGGCATAGCCTACATCCACTTCTCAAAAGAGAATACTGTCCAGAGAGATATATGAACTAAGTACATTTACATAAATGTCCCCGATTAAATCAACATTCCATTTCAAAAATAGTTTTTTGGATTGCTTTGTATAGGCATTGTTGCTTCCCATCTTAATAAATTTGGTATCTCTCTTTTTCCTGACGGGTTCCAAATTTTATTTTTAAAAGGGAAGGGGTGTCTATGGCAAAACCAGTAACTATTAAAATTGAATTCAATAGTGACATCCGTGTATGAACTAATCTTATGTTAGTTTCATCGTCATAAACTATTACAAATACCTTTATTTGCATGTTGGTCAACATAGGCTATAGAGCAAATTCGGCCAGTACGTACTACAAATTGGCAAAGACTTTAAAACCGATTTTTGGACAACAAGGAATTATTTTCGATTATTATATTATCGCTATGACTTTTTTCTCTCTGTGTGTCATTTGTCAAGACAAGTTTTTTTTAATAATACCTTCCATTCTTGTAATCGCCAGCATATTTACTTCCAGTGTACTCCATATTGCCGCTATTTGTTGTCAAGAGAAACCAGATAATAATGGAACTTAAACGATCGGAGAAAAAAATTCCGGCTTGTAAAAAATATAATATATAGGCTACTTTGAAGAAGTGGGACGATTCTGACGATAATAACATGATAACACAATTTTGATGAATTATTTGTTGTAGGCGAAAATTTACGAAGGTTAAATGGAAAAAAAATATCGACGAGGCGCATTGGCACCTGGGAAAAAAAAGTAAATACATGTATGTTAAACTATGCGCTGTATATTCCCAAATGGGCATAAGAGTTCGATTGAATAATACCAAGATTATAAAAGCTTAATTTAAGTCTGATTTATCTATTTATATCAAGTAGACAATTCAGCACCTTTCTAAAAGTTATTTCAGTGAGGAAAAGACAGTTACCAAAACTGTGGCTAATATTTTACAAGAATCCCTCAGAGATTATTATAAAAATTTGTACCAACTGATGCTTTAAAACTCAACTCATTGAAAAAGTTTTACAACTTTGATTCCGATTCATTTTCATGCGAATCTTAAAACGTAAAAAATAAAATTTCTTGCTGCAACCCTTCTTTTGAAGCTATATTTTTTTACCAATTTATTTATAAGTAACATGTAATGATAACTGATTAACATGATTTGTTTTATATCGGCAAATGGCATATACAGTTTATACACCTATAATTATGTAGAGTTTTTTTTCTTTATGCACCAAAGTGAATTTCAACAATGATTATATAGTTTTCAATGTATTTTATGATAAAATCTATCTCCAGAGGATTTTTTCCAAGTTGAATATTCGGCTGTCACGGTATTACACAATGCATTACAGACGTTGTAATTATCGTAAAAATACATTTTTAATGCAAATAAAAAGGTACTTCCTATTCTTAATAGTTTTTGTGCATACGGTACTATCCATGCGCACGTATATATATGGGAGTTCTTAAAGATGTATTTGTGCCTTTGCCAACCCTCAAATATGGATACACATTATACTCATGCATATAAAATAAACTTTAAAAACTTGTCAATTAATTGAATCAGCAAAAAGTAATCAAATGTGATAGCGATCTCCTATCAATTATCTTAAAATTGAAAATAAAGTTTAATTCGTACATGTATTTTTAAGTTTTGAGTTCGTTGTAACTTTGACAGCAATGGCCGGTGTGTTTTAATTGACAGCTATTTGTGAGATCTGCGTCCCCAGTACACTATGTTTTACTATGTCTCTCACTTCCACCGAATATCTGTTGCATATTTATAGAACAAATCAGCTTGCCCTGTATACGCTCTGTGATCTCCGGGGCCCGGTTTCTTGGCGGATATTGAATCTAGACGCGTTTGTCGAAATCAAATAAGTTTGTGATTACATTTTCCAGAACAGGCGGACTCAACTACATGCTAAGTCAGCATGTACGGGATCTCTAGACAGCGGAATATTGATGTTAGGCAGACAGGGGTACTCACAAGCATTGCCAAGAGAAAGGCCAACACTCACGCCAATGCGGGCCCCCGAATAACAAGTTTTGGCCATTATCTGTGCGAGGTGCACAGTGTGCAGATCGATCCAATGGCCAAGAAACTGCAATGGGATCATCTCCTGTGAAAACTTATTAATACTGAATATCAAAGCCCTCTCTAAGTCTATTAATGTCCTACAGCGAGGATCCGGCTATGTTCCATATCGTAAAGGCCTGGGAACGTCCCAAGTAAGGGATATATCAGTTCCGTCTGGCAGTTCTAATATGTTCTCATAAACAGTTGATATGTAGCTAGATGATTAAGAATTATTGAGAGCAATTTTGTTAATACACATTCTTTTAATTCGATTTTGAAGTTCCAGTTTTTAAAGTTCTGCTCAGGGGATTCGTGTTTTCAATATTTTGAGGTAAAATATTTGCAAAATCTTGGACTGAAAAAAACATGTACCAGAAAATTCAATTAAATTAGATCTAATTTGATTATGGATTCGCCATGTTTTGTATTACGTAATAAACTCCCAAGAGAATTCGTTTCTGGTTAATTAGGTTTCTGAAAGACGAAAAAAGTCTACACTTTTTACCATCAGCATTGTATAATGCTGTTCCTCGGAAAGTTGCATTGTCGGACTTCAAAAGACGTCAAAAAGTAGATGATGAAGAGAATACTATCAACTATTACGATAGGGACTATGGGCTTTTGCTATCAATCTCGAATAGAGATTGTATAATTTTTGCTGTCATTTCATTTTCCGACTTCAAAGAAGACTACGGATTGGGTGACGATTGTCCATTTCCTTTTTTTTTTTACCTTTGACAAAAGGTGCCATAAACACACTTTGGATGAATAGGAACCATTTTCAGTTAAAATATTTAACATATCTTGCACCGAACAGTGTTAACCAAATTCGCCAGAGATGAAGAGTAGAAGTCAGATTAAGCGACTATTGGAATTGCTGATTGATATAAATCTCGCTTGAATTCTGGCTAGACTTTTTATCAGTTCAGTTTATTGGTATTATTACATAACACTTATTTTTCTAAATCCCACGCAAGCTCATATAAGAAATACAATGTTACAAGGCCCAATATGAACCTGAGAGAAACAAGCAAGTATTCGTTTTGGGGCAAAATCGATTTAACAGACCATTCTGTAAGAGCCACAGAAATGTATCAATGGCAACCAAAATTTTGAATGTGTTTTATGTTATCTTAAAGGAAAACGATGATATTTTGATGTTTGAATAAAAATACGGAGAATTGTCTTATTCATTGTAAATAAAATAAAAACATTTTTATGATAAAAACAAATAATACTTTTCTCTAAAAATAAAACGAAATATTATCTGGGATGAGGGTATGTTGATACTGAAACACAGATATTTGAGTGGTCAGTGTAAAAGAGGGATTTCCACAGTGTCCAGGTGAATCAGAGTAAAGTTGAGTCATATAATTAAGATATATGTGTATGAATACAAAACCGTGTCAAAGTTCTATAAAAACAATGGAATAGACGCGGTGGGTGTCGCTGACTGGGTCATTTTTCACCACACCCTAATAATATTACGCCGTCTCGTCACTCTGCTGTAGGGGGTGAGATTTACTGTACTTATCATAGGACTGACCGACAAGATTAGGGGAAACCAATCACTTCTTTCGCACTCTTCAAGCATTGCGGACTTTGCTGCAAATCGTGGTGTTGGTTTTTTAACAACTTTAAAAAAGTACAAAATTACTGCATATTCAGCACAAAGTATTTGAAGTAAATTAAAGAAAGTTTATCTTCTCCAGAAGCTTCTGAGAAGATGGATCACTCTGGCTAGCGCCCTGAGCCATCTGACCTTGGAAAACAAGGGTTGATGGGTGTTGACCATTTTTCACCATCTGTGGGAGCCCGGGGCTGCGTCATGCTTGCTGTCGTTTTGATGACATCACTCGAGTTAAGCGTTTCGCGGACCTGTTTTTGGCGAGATGATTAACGACATTAGGGGCTCTGGCATCTAGCTGTATAGAAGTACATGTTCAGACAAATACTTCCCTGGAATACACACTTATACATATACATTACATTGCCAATGTACATATAAGCTAAAGGAAAACAAGAAATAACGCTAAAAAAGATACCTGTACAAAATACCCCTCTATATAATTAACGAGAAATATACGGACATTCTCCTGTCTTATCAGGATTTTGCCGTATGGATAGGAGTTCTTGCCTTGGGAAATTTGGTATCAAAGGCTTTCAGGGTCTGTGGGGGCTTTGTCATTCGTTTTAATAAAATGATAATGGCATATATCACTTGTAATAGCTTTAAAATGTCACTGTCATAATAAAAGTTGTCCAAAAAGTGAAGGGAGTTATTGGTAATCCGGGAACCGAAATGATCCACGGTTGGTTTATCGGGTCTCTAACCCTAACATAGACTTTAAGTATTTCAACAGCTGTTAAGAGAATGGCTGGCCAGTATGAACTTTTAGAATTTTCACATTATTATTATGAACCTATAAATTTTTTACCTTATTATTATAGATAGAATAAAAAAGATTGATTTAATTGTTTTTTTCTAGAGTAGTAATGAATAATATTACTAGTGGTAAAATGCGTTCAAAACATAGACAAAATAATGAATTAATAATTCTATAAAATAAATAAATAGTAATATACTCCCCCCTGGGTGTTTTAAATAACATGCTGAGAGAAATATTTCCGATTCATAAGGATAGACGTTATACAGTTTTAGCACGAGAAGCAGCTAGAAGGAGCAAGCTGAAAAAAGAGAGATGATATGACCATAAATAATAAATCAGTGTTTTGGAAGAAATGTGGAAAATTCATTTGGTTCTGACACGATTGGGGTATAAACTGTGTCAGAGCAGAGAGTTATTTCTGGAGCGCTTCCATTAAGTGTTGCTGGATATGATAGAGTGGGATAGGATAAAATATGATAGAATAAGATATGATAGGAGAGGATAGGGTAAAATATGATAGAATAGGATATGATACTAGGAGAGGATAGGGTAAAATATGATAGAATAAGATATGGTATATAGGAGAGGATAGGGTAAAATATGATAGAATAGGATATGATAGGAGAGGATAGGGTAAAATATGATAGAATAGGATATGATAGGAGAGGATAGGGTAAAATATGATAGAATAGGATATGACAGGAGAGGATAGGGTAAAATATAATAGAATAGGAGAGGCTCTTCTCAGCAGTCCGTTATACTTTTGTCTATAGTAAATACTCAGAGCAGCACCACTATTGTCAATGGAGCCACCGATAAATCATGCTCAGTGAGGCCGCCTGGGTGGTCCATTGCCTTGTTTTGTGGATCTATAAGTCCCTAACCAGGCCCGTCCTTACCCTACATATGTCTACATGTTCAGGGTCCGATAGGGCCCCATTCGAGCAGCTGCTGTAGATGAAGGAAGCAGATCCCTCAGGTGAGTGGGCGTGGCCTGCTGCAGCCTCCTCCGTCACATCGTCACGGACTCAGGTGTTTTGGTTGTAGAATGTGATGATGCACCTGTGTAATGAATGTCATACCTTCTGTGTGATTCAAATGTTGTTATTCTCCAGAGCACGGAAAACTGGGCCCTCCGCCCCCTTTAGGGCGAGTTAAACATTCTTTACGGTTTTGAAAAAACTTAAATACTAGAAAACGCATACAAGAAAAATAAAGAGAGAGCCCGAGGAAAGCAATGTGAAGACGTATCACGTGAAATAAAAGCATCAGATATAGAACAGATTAATAAACATTTAAATCAAACACGTAAAAGTCGACTCTGATATACACACATTCATTACGAGATGTAAGAAATTTATTCAAGTGATAAATTAAGCATCCAGAGGGCTAAAGCAAAGGTTGTACCGAGAAATGCATCCACTCTGTGTAGGGGGATCCTTTGTAGAAACAGCAAAGCTATGCTACAATAATCAAATACCAGAGACCCGAAGACAGCAATCCTTATAGCATGATAATCACTAGCTACTATAATAAAATTAGTTAACTATATTTAGTAAATTTATCGCTTCTACAGTGTACAAAATCATTTATTCAAGGAAATTTCACATTAAAGGAATCATATCTTTCACACCTCTAACTGCTAGTTTGATTCAAAATCAATTTTACAAACTGAACTATTCGTTGATTTTGGAGCGGAATTTGATTCTATAAATGCTACTTTATTGAGACACTTAATATGTCGCGCTCGTTTAAAATTTTAGAATGTAATGACTGTGGTTTTTGGTTTTGATGCTTTGGTAAAAAAAATTAGATTTTTTTTATCATTGTATTTCAATGTAAAATTGTATACCCTTATTAAGGGTCCTCTCGCTTTAACCATATGGACCAAAGATTTCATATATGAAAAGAACTTCTTTAGCGACAAATAAATTATACAAATTAGCGTTTCATGCCATTCAGAAATATTTTTAGAATGCATTAAAGTCAAAAATGTTGATGGGATTCAGTTTTTGGCATTGTATATGTATTAGCCAGATTGTTGATCTATTTGTTGATATATCATCACTACGAATACATGTATTAGTAACTTCTCACCAACTCCTTTTTGAAATCACTGTTAAATTTATTAAATATACCAATTTTTTTAGGACGAAACTCCACTATACAATATCTACTAAGATTTTTAAAAATCTAACTGTTTTATATTGTCTACAGTCTTAGAAAAGAAAACCTGAAACGTTCTGATATACACAATGTACACGGAGCTTTCTTTGATAAACCCGATGAATCAAATACACTGATGAAGGAGTTTCACATAATACATGTACGACCATCCTGGTTTCCGGGAGCGATGCTTTGAACAAATATGAATTTATCTGCATGATAGATGTACATGTACATGAAAGCTTTGGAAATACTATCTGGCTTTGATTGAAAATTTTAGACACTTATCATATCTTCGTTGTCCTTATTATTTCTTCTCTTCTCTTACTTTTTTCTTTCTCTCAACCAATTTCATGCTTCGCCTTACTGGGCAGACTAAATATAGAACAAATGAGGAAACGGATTAGTTTGAGTTTCACAACTTGTTTCAGAATCCTATTGTAATACATTTCAACGTGTACAGCTTTGAAAATATTATCTGGTTGGATGGAAAATTTTAAACACCCATCAGATCCTCTTTATTCTTATTATCGTTCCTTCCCTTCTTTATTACACTGAGTTAAATTAATAAGTTACGATGTAGTAGGGACCCGCCTTAACTCGAAGAATCTATTTACCATCAAATTTCGGTTTACAGGCGAGCAAAACCCCTATGTATTGAAAGGACCGTGTCTTATACAATAATATCCCCACATACACTAAAAATCATGTTATGGTTTATCTATGATATATATGTTAAGATATTGGTCAATTTTTAGTGGTTTTTTTTTAATTCTAATTTTATTGACATGATACAGTAACATGGGTTTTATTTGACTGGTTTCAAATAAAACATAGCATTTGATCATCATGCCTTACTCCCACTCTTAGCTACCCCTACCCCTCATTAAGATCTTTATTCTCCAGTGTATAAAGGTCATTGATATAATTTGAATCCGTGTAGATCTACTCAGGAAAACAGATAGATGCTATGTCTGATAGAACGTAGAGCACTGATCTGTATTGTATATTGTCATGAAATCTGCATCTTTGGGTAGGAATCCTTAGTCGAAATTGGCTTCCTTTAGCGCTTATATCAGCGGAATCTGTTTTACTGGCCGATTTTTACATGGTATCATAAAATATTGAGGATATTGATCAGTTAATGGCTAGGATTAAAGTCTTAATCTTTCCCGAATTTGCCAACCAGCCAAATAAATTCTATGAATGAATAAAACGAGAGAGAGAGAGAGAGAGAGAGAGAGAGAGAGAGAGAGAGAGAGAGAGAGAGAGAGAGAGAGAGAGAGAGAGAGAGAGAGAGTAGTTTGATTGATGGTCAGAAACCAACTTCATACATATTAAGATTTCAGTTAAATTATATGAAAATTGCTTATTATCGATCTATTACTACTTGTTAATAATTTAATCCAAAATTGCATTGTGAAAAATGCAATAAATAGAATTAAATCAAACATTCAAATTCTGCGAAAGACTACATTGTAGGAACAAACTCAGGCCGAGTGTTTAAGAATAGTTGATAAGAATTCTCGATCAAAAAAAATGTTAAGATGCTGAAAGTCTGAAATATTACGTAAATGAAATCAACTCACTGATTATCTAGCCAATCAAACCTAAAATGTTGATTTGCGGCTGTACATAGCGTTATGCAGCCATGCAAAATTGCCTGTTTTATAGAAGTCGTTATCGATTTCATTTCTCGGCATTTGACTTTTACTCCAGCATTCATTATACAATAGGTACACATTCAATGAATTATTCAGCAAGCTTAACTAATATGAACCTAAGACCTATGCTTCAACAAGAAATGATACCCTATATTTCCTGTTATTACACATTTATATCGGTAATGCGTCTTGAATATTCTGTGGGCTTGACCTAAAATGACCAGTAGCTCTTTGTCCCGTGCTTTTGTCAGCTGCAGAAAGTTTACATTCTGTCTGTCTGATTCCACAATTAAAACGCCTGTCTATCTGTCTGCTTGATACAGGAATATCAATTTCCATTGTAAATCAAAAAAAAAATTCAAAATATTTTTTTTTTAAATGTGTCTTTCCAATATAATTGGGGATGCTTTTTTGAGATACGTATTAAAGTTTAGATCAAATATTTTGTCATTTTTACATGATTAAATATCTATATTGTAGACCTTTAGAAAAATTGATATTAGTTTCCTGGAATGTTTTGATATATTTGATAAATTAATATAAATCTACCAAATACACATAATTAATTCTCATGTATGTTGCTATTCAGATAAGCTATTCTCAAAATCAACAAACAGTCCAATTTAAAATGATGATTTAAAATACTCGTCACAATACGAACAAGTGTCTGTGTCAATTTAAAAGACACCACCACTTTTTGTCAGATCGATATGTTTTGTCTGTGAGGGCGGTAGAGCAGAGAGCTAACGGAATGCACTACTACGGGGTTCCCCGGCCGATCACTCTCTCGTAATCCAGCGACATTCACCGGGACCAATACAACGGTGCAGTTTAATTCATTCATAAAGGGACTGCCACGGTTGACTCATTCCTGTTTACGCAGAGCGTACGAAAATATGACTTGGACGAATTAATTTCAATCTGGCATATCAAAGGACATGTTGTGAAGCTGGGAGAGATAGGCCGCGGGCTGGGGAGTATCTACAGGTAAGTAGCCATGATTAACATCTGATCAATGTTCTGGAAGCTCCCTACTGTCATTTCTCTTCGTAAAACGTCTGTCTGTCCGGACCGCGATACAGAAATGCCGACATAGAGGTTTGCTATGTTTATTCATAGTGGGCGTTGCCAGAGACGCGGATTACTTCCATATATAGAAATGGCCGTACTCCAGATAATTGACGGTAATAAATTTTTACACCAAGTGTGTAAATTTGGACATTTGTTTATACTATC
Source organism: Magallana angulata (assembly GCF_025612915.1). NCBI lineage: Eukaryota > Metazoa > Mollusca > Bivalvia > Ostreida > Ostreidae > Magallana > Magallana angulata. The sequence goes on from NC_069117.1 coordinate 56,443,303, forward strand.
AATATCTACATGTTTTTGGACAGCCAAGTTTAGCCACGTGACTCCTGAAGCCAATCCTGGAACGCTTGATAAATTACTCCAGCAGTCCTGACATAATATATAGAAGAGCTGCAGGTAGAATCTGGTATCATTTGAAACTGTGTCTGGAAAGTTAAGGAGTCAGCGCTAGCTGGGAGGCTTATTACTGTGTTAGGTATATAAGATACGTTGCCCTCTCCGGTCGGTCTTTTTAATCTGTGCAACCAACCTTGCTGCATCCTATAGTAAGGAAGGCCTGCTTTCACTTTTGCCTCTTGTTTCACTTTGTAGGAAATAGTTCATCGACATGTCTCAGACGAGGGAAACGGTCACTGAGAAGAGGACAGTCATCAAGTCCTCTTCGGGGTCCTCTGGTGGTTTTGATAATAAACCTTCAATGGATCACATGGACGTCAACTTTAGGTCCAGCATCACCCCGCGCCGGAGCAACGTCATCCAGCGTAGCTCCACCGGTCCAGGGTTCCGCCAGAGTATGGGGGGTAGTAGCAGTGGGGGAACCTCGTATGTCAGGACGGTGGAATACGGCTATGGGTCCAAAATGGACTCTGGTTTGGGACCAGGGGGATACGAGAAGGTGTCCTCAACCGGAGTGTCCACGGTGAAAAATAGCCGAGAAAGGGAAAAGAAAGACATGCAGGAACTGAACGAGAGATTCGCAAACTACATTGAGAAGGTCCGGTTCTTGGAGGCCCAGAACCGTAAGTTAGCATCGGAACTGGAAACCCTGAGGGATAAATGGGGCCAGGAAACTAGTGCTGTGAAACAAATGTATGAGTCGGAATTAGCAGAGGCCCGGAAACTGATAGACGACCTGACCCGGGAAAAGACAAACCTGGAAATCAAGAACCAGAGTCTGCAAGAGCAGATGCAGGACATGCAAAGACAGTAAGTATATAAGTATAGACCTGGTAAATCAAGTAGAGCCATCTCAACCCCGTCAGAGGCCGGCGGGGGTCAACACTCTCATATCTTGTTGTTTGCACTATATTTCAAAACCATAAATCACTTTTGGGGTATGTAATTGAAATCAGCTGACGGATTCGTTTGTAGTGCTGTTTCTTGGAGTGTTTGACAGATATCTGTCTCCATTAATGCATTTATATCATGCTTTCCTAAATGTATCTGTCAAATTTTATTAGCGAGAAAATTTTATGAGAATGTTAAATTTTGATCAATTTTCATGAAGATCTAACATTTGCTGTTCATAGTTAAATACGAGTAGTGTAGTTTGATGACTTAAAGTAATGGGAGACCAGAAAGCGAAAGTGTAGCGTATGTCAACTAAATCTGAAGTAGTTCCTACAGCGAGGTTTCTTTCTTATGTTGCACAACAATACAAAGTAAATACCAGTTTCTATTCATCCGCTTACCAAGTCCCTGATCTACCGTTGGCCTGCATTATTCTTAACGATCTACCTGTGTCTAAATGACCAATAAATCAAATCCTTTGGGGGACCGGAGTTAGGAGGGGCGTGGGGCACCTGTTTTTACCTGGCGACCCAGAAATCGCTGTCTTTAAAAAATAAAATAAATAGGACAACAGTTTGATCTGATCCGAAACTTTCTGTATGATTAGAATTAAACAAACACACATTTAAAATGTAAATGAACCCCGACCCCGCATGTATGCTTGAAGAATTTGTATTGCTGTCAAACCGGTTATTTTGACGGTGAGTTAACATTACAGACTCGTTATAGAAAACGAGACGGAAAAACGAAATACACAGAGAGGGGATAAGCTAAAAGTAACAAAACATCCTACATGAATTTTGTCCATCGTTTAACCCTTTTCCCGTGGGGGACAGTTTCTTATGTAGTTATAAATGGGAGAGATCCTCAGCTATCATTTATCAAGGCGGACCCGGTACCGCGGTGTGAACTCAGATGTTCAACAGAGGTTAAGGGAAGGGCCTTGATCCAACTACTTCAAAGTCCATATATATGTACGAATAATTCAGGTGTTACTTAATAATCCCCGTACATCGTCACAGTCTGTTCACAAATCTTGCATGTTTAACACACTCAATTTACAAGTAAATCCTGTCAAGTTTTCTTTGGTTCTCTATAATTGCACAAGCTTTATTGTTATATTCTGGGGCGATTTAACATTTCAAAGCTCGGCTTCGTGTGTCACTTTAGGTAGGAATAAGTAAATAACAGATTTTTATTTCACTGTTAAAGTGTATAGAATGTTGACTTGGCCTTGGGGGTTAAAAAAGCGATTCAAATCGGATATTTCAATGAACATTGATTTAGAAGTATTTATGCAAAGCGTGTTATATAAACAATAACTAAATCCAGGATTCTTCAAGCGAAACTTTAGAGTAAATACTGAAACATTAACGTTAAAGTTAAAGTTATGATAGGGTAGTTTTTCAGAGCTTTAAGGAATTTTTGTAATTCTAATGTTCTATGAGTGTTTACTATTATGTAATGAAAAACCTTTTCACTGAACACAAAAAGCAAAACGTTTTGAAAAGGGAAAATGTATAAAATTATAATAATTTAAAATGAAAAAAAAATAGTTTGAGTTTTCCCATAGACTGATTTTATAATCTGCATTGCTATGCCTCAGTAATTTTGTGTAAAATCGCACAAAGTTAAACAAAGTGTGAATAATTTCTGGATTTGTCAGACTCCTTTAGATAGCATCGATCCCGTTAGAGAACAGCAACGATCGATGCCCAGAGCTACCGATCCGTGCGGGCAGGAATCCGAGGTGTTCCGAAACAGCACCTGTTGGCGATAAAATCTAGATAACGATGACAATGAGATTGTCAGCATTAGCATTAAATCTTGGCTTGAGGGTATAAATGACCTCTTCATTACCTATATAGTACTTAACTACTTACAATGTTAATTTTTATCGCATATATAATAAAGCCATAAGTCACCTTTACATCCGCTGCATCACAAAAACTATCAATATGATTATTCGTGAAATATTTAACAGGATAACAAAATGATATAGATATGGTTTCTTTTGTCTCGCAGACTGGATGATGCCAAGAAATACCGCAACCAAGACAGAGATACCATTGCCAGGCTGAACCAGCAGGTATCTGACCTCGAGGCGGAAGTGAACCTTCTCCGCCGAACCGTGGACTCCTTGGAGACGGACAGAAGCCGTGACCGTGAAAGGATCAAGAACTTGGAGGCCGAGGTCGATAGACTCAGACTGGTGAGTAATACAGAATTCGAAAAAAGGGGGAGGGGGTTATCGCTGAAGCTGGTTAAGGCCACCTGTTAAAATGGCGAATATTATCAATGATCTTATGTCAACCCTTGATTATAGTGAAAGGTCAAAGGGCACCCTGTAAAATTATGAAAATCGCCAAAGGTTATAGGGTACCACATCAAACGAATATGACTTAGGGGAAAATCTAAACTTATGGGAGAAAAGACAGAAAAATAGGGATAGTATTTGTCCTTGATTAGCTGAGTATCATAGCGCTATTGGTACATTGATGCACTAGACTGGAGTCCACATTCCCCACATCAACATCAATATTCATATTCAATGAGGACTAATATTGCTGTCTAATGACCATTTCCATTTAATTTCGATTAGGCTAATTACTATCACTAGAAGTGAAATACCCTAAAGTAAAGTATTTGTCTGGGTCTTATGCTTGGCATTGCATCGACGATACTCTCAAAGCATTGGAAATACTGGCTGGAGGATGTTCTCTGTGTAATTTGTAGATATGTTTTGACTTAATGTATTATTTATTAACATTTCACCTCGATGTCCATCTCTGGCAATTGTTTAACGATGCTGGAATAATCAGTTTGGCAATTCCCCACCCAGACTTATCGAACCGGGAGCCCGTGCCAAAATGGCTAAATAAGCATTATATAGGATAGCCTTCGCTCATCCAGACACTTTAACATGTAGACTATTATTGATGATGAACTTCAAAGCATTTTTATAGATACCGTAGATTTGGCAACTGAAGTATGAGTATAAGCGAAAACTGGTATATCACCAAAAAATATTATTAAAAAAATTTGATGTATCATGGCAGCTAAAATGTAAGGACAGTTATCCGATTCAAAACGTTTTATTTTACACTTCGTGCTGTATTGGTATCTGTTGATTGCAGTTTATTACATGTTTGAGCTTCGTCAGTTTCTAAACATTTCAGTGATGATTTGCTTGCACAGCATTTTCCGATTTATCAATTATTCTGAACAGCACAAATTCGCGTCAAGGAAATGAAGCAGCGACAGCATCATAATCATCCATTAGATTTCTGTAGTTGGTTTTCAGTGCGTTTTTGTATTGTAAAGTCGTCCACCCAAGTATTTGTGCTTGTGATCGAATCCCTCGATCGAAGCTCGAGCCGTTATTATGAAGCCCAAATACATGCAGCCTGTTGTTTCATAGAAATGGAAACTTGATCAGTATAAGGCGATGTCCTTTCATGCTCCACATAAGTCGCATGGGTCAGAAGGTCAAGTCTATTATCGCCGACATGTGAAGAAAATTTAATAACGGTTATTGATTCAAAATAAGACCTTGGTTATGGCTTAACTACAAACTTTATGGCAAAGGCTTTGCAGGCTGTATCATCTGTTTATATTTTATGTAAAACCCCTGTTAATGGAACCAAATATAGGAGGTTTATTTCACTTAACCAGTCGGGAATCAAAGTACAGTCTTATAAAATTCTTATTAGGCGATCCATTTCGACATTAAACAAGTTTAATTGCAATCCCAGAGCATAAAACATGTCTACCTTAACTGGAACTCTGTGAAGCCTCGTCAAGCTTAAATGGGTACTTTTATTAGTCTAGTCCAGTCTATAGGTAATTAGACTTTTAAACCATTTTGATTTTTCCAGGACTTGAACAACGAAACCCTTGCCCACCTCGACGCCGAAAACAGAAGACAGACCCTGGAGGAGGAGATTGAATTCCTGAAGAAGGTCCATGAACAGGTAAGCAGAAAAATGCTTAAATATGTAATACATATGTATAAGATCTACCTATTGAATATGTACATGTTTTTGTTATCATGGTTTTTGTCCATGTTTTTGTTTTAATTAAAAACAATGCAACATTATGAAAATGAAAACGCAAAATTAGGCTAAGCACAATGCATAATATGGTTTTAATGATAATGATATACCATCTTACATTAGATCGTTTATTAGTCGAGCTGTCAACTGGGAAATAAAAAGAAATCTTGCTTTACTTTTAGTTTACAGTGTAGGTGTGGGAAATACGATCCTAAAGCTACTAGTATTATATTCAGCGGAATGTGGCTGCTTATCACCATTTATAGCACATTAATGCAGGCATTAAAGTGTCGATAAGCACATTAGCATATCCTATTATCACAATGACGAATAACCATTATGATTGTCCTTACAGGAACTGAAGGAGTTAGCTGCCCTTGCCTACCGGGACACCACCGAAGAGAATCGGGAATTCTGGAAGTCGGAACTTTCTCAAGCCATCCGTGACATCCAGAAGGAGTATGACAACAAGGTGGACCAGATCCGAGGGGACATGGAGGGCTTCTACAACCTCAAGGTACGGCACAACCTCCGGCTGAATGAATATCGTCTGTTCTTTGTGAATTTGGGCATGCATGATTGATGTTTTGTTTTTCTCAGATCCAAGAATTCCGTACTGGGGCTACCAAACAGAACATGGAAGTTACCCACATAAAGGAGGAGAACAAGAAACTGATGAAACAGATCTCCGACCAAAAGGGAAGACTTGCCGATTTAGAAGCTAGAGTAAGTAACAGATAATGAAATCAAACACTAGCTCCACTGAAATTTATAAAATAAAATTGTCAAAGAAAGTTTGGGTATTTTCTCATTAGAACGCCTTATTAGAGAAACAATATCAAGATCTCCTCCGTGAATATGAAACAATTGAATCCGAGCACACGGTTGAGACAACAAGACTTAAGGAAGAGATCACCAGCCTAAGAGCCGAGATGGAAGGCATTCTACAAGAACTGCAGACCATCATGGACCACAAATTATCCCTGGAACTCGAGATTGCCGCTTACAGAAAACTACTGGAATCCGAAGAAAGCCGGTATGCTATATTGAGTATTAAAATTTAGTAAATTCATGATTTTAATTGTACTGGTTAAGTCCTTATCACTATGTTATCAGTAATACATTATGTTGACGATGTGGAGCAAGACCCTAACGTTTGTTATTTGTTTCTTTCTAATGCTGTCGTGCTGGTGGTGGTATGTGGCTACTTTACTTTTATCAAACAAATATTAGATATGTTCGTGGCATAGTTGCAAGCGTAGCTGCTCTACGCCATCCATCATGGCGAACCCAAAGAATGCAACCAAACAATTTCACTGAACCAGACGAGGAGCCCCAGGATTTCCCTGAACCTAAACCTGTCCCTGAACCCAAAATGGATATGGATGACGACAGAGCGGAACGAGACATAACCCCTGATGAAGACAACAAACCACTAGAGGAGGAAACCCCTGCAGTGGAAATCCCGCTGAATGAAGAGTCCGAACAACCACAAACAACTGAAAAGGTGGTGGAAAATACAGCCGACGATGGAAATCCGGAAGATGACAACGCCCAGAAAGAAGAACCGGTGGAAGGTGGAGACGATGCAGACACAGCTGGTGAAAATGAGGTGGAACAAGAAGGAGCTACAGAGATTACAGAGGCACAAAAAGAAGAAAGCAAAGAAGCAGATATTCAAAGTGAGGACAAAGACGAAACCAAAGAAACGGGTGATAAACAGAAAGACACAGATGAGAAAAAAGAAGCTGACCAGAAAGAAGACAACGTGGATGATAAGGACGCCGAAGGAAATGATGAGAAAGAAACTCCAGAGAGAGAGGTTGAGGACTCTGGTGTCGCTAATGATAAAGAGGGAAATGATAACCAGGATGATGGAGAAAAGGGTGAAGAGAAACCTGTAGAAGACTCAGGTGAGAAAGACATTCAGAATGATAAAACTGACACTGAAGAGATTGATAGTAAAGTAAGAGATGAGGAAGCAGAGGGCACACAAAAAGAATCTAAAGACCAAAGCCAGGACCAGGACGACGAGGTTAAAGAAGATGTAAAAGAAGATAAGACTAATGATGATGCTGATGTTAAAACTGACGATAACTTAGACGATAAGACTGATGATAAGGTTGAAGACAAGACAGATGATGAAAAGAAAGATTCACAAGACATTGAGCAAGAGAAAGAAACCCCTACAGTGAATGGGGATGCAAAAGAACCTGGGGATGACGACGAAGGTTCCATGCACTATATTGGATACACTTTGTTTTCCACAATCACCACTATGCATGCTTTAAGCAGGATGTGCTGTCACCTTTAATACTAATTTTTATTATTTATTTTTTTTCCTTTTAAACCATTCATGTGCTACTCATGATTCCATATTTGTCATACTAGGTATAACCCAATTTTGAGGCTTCGTACTGATGTAAATGACTCCATTGAAGTTCATGATAATGAGGTTAACCCGAGGGGAGGTAACTCGTGCACATCGCCACATAATATCATATCTACCCAGACGCATGCTTTGTCCTCCTCTGTGCAGCTTTTGATATTGTGTATCTGCTATTCATTATATTTTAAGTTTCAGACCTCACTGGGTTTAGCGACCACTCAATGTTGTAGATTCTTTACATGTTGTCTTCACCGTGTTGCTGTATTTTGTCGTTGTTATATCAACCAGCTTTTTATTCAATGCACACAGGGTGGGACTTAGAGGCTTTGTTGAACAGACCACAAGTTCCCAGACTCGGGGTGGCGCGCACTTGTCCGAAATGATCCAAGGCTATGAGCAGAAGGGTGGTGCGTATCCCAGACTACAGAGACCATTAACACTCTTACTAATACGGGTGCGGCAGTAGAAATCAAATACATTCACTGAATGTCATTTTCATTTTAGTTTCTTTATAGGTTTGGGAATGGTGTTAATTGATAAAGATGTCTCATACTATCACAATTATTCTTCGACGTGCCATCGTAACTAAATTGGAGATAGGTGATAGGTGGAGCATGCTACATATATAATTAAGTTTTCTATTCTGCAATATTTTAAAATTATTTGTAACCTTTACACATAAATGTACTTTTATATATTCAATTGCATCGCTATTTGTATCATACCGGCATTTAGTCATATATTTCTATAAACCTTATAAATGTATACATGTATAAACTTTTAAAAGAAAGTGTATCAACGTATATTATGTACATTGCATGCATCTTCAAATTTAAAATCGATTTAAAAACATAATGAATCGGATTTTTTCATAATACATGTATTTCAATCCTGTATAATGCCAATCTCTTAGAATCGCACCAAACCATGAAGATGATGAGAGGGGAGGTCTCAGCTAAGACAACCTTCCAGAGAACAGCTAACGGACCACTGACCATCTCTGAAGTCTGTCCAGAGGGAAAATACATCAGCATAGAGAACACCACCAGTGGAGCCAACCGTAGGGTAAGGGCAACAGTAAAAACAAGATGCTTCAACAAAAATGTCTGTGATCAATTTCTCTGATTTATAACTACATGTATCACTTACTACTTCGAACAGGAAGTTAACATGGATGGATGGAAGCTGAAGAGAACGGTTGATGGCAAGAGAGATTACATCTACATGTTTAGAAACTTTACTCTTAAACCCGGCAAAGTTGTCAAGGTAAGGGAAAATTAACCAATTAATAATATAAGTATACTCTGTTTTTGGTCATTTTAGATCTAAATTTAGATAACCATTCATTAATTAAGGTGGTATGAGACATCTCCATGTTATGACGTATTATTTATCGAAATAAACAATAAATCAAGTATAATTCTATAAATACTAGTAGTTTCTTTCCCAAACTCGTCATTTAACAGCTTAGGTTAGAGGGTTCACTACGGATCTGTAAGTCATGAGTTCGAATCCCAGGAAGACTTTTGAAATGTTTAAATTTCCAAATAATTTTTAAATCTTAACGTACTTTTTGGTTAAATATTGTAAAATCTGAAAATTCTAAACCGGTAAAAGTATTATGACTTAAAATATACTTTGATCCACATTGATAACGACATGTATCCCATACCACCTTAAGCAGTGGCTTTAAACCTTTGTATTTTGCACATTGTTCTGTTTTTGGTTATTGTATTAAGATGACAATCATTATACTTGTGTATTACTCCACTTGTCCTGACGCCCTTTATCTGTTTATTGTAGATCTACTCCCGTGGCTCGGCTGCTGACGCCAGTGTTAACGACTTGGTATACAGGGACGATGACTCATGGGGCGTAGGATCCCAGGTCACCACTGTCCTTCTGAACGAGAGCGGCGAGGTAAGCCCAGTAATTAAACCATCATACTTACTGAACAAATTCACTCTGTTCTAGAAGTCAGTTAAGAGGGCTTATAACCTTTAGACAAGGATCTCCGAAAATATTAAGAGGAAAATATACAAGCTTTATTACTGAAATATTTCGATTTGTTCTCTAAATAATATGGTTTATCGCTAAAACTCATACGCATGTACTAAGTTTTTAAGGTTGGTATGATAGGTTAATTATTGACCATCCAGCTTCCTATTGAACATCTGTTTCTTTAATGTTTTTTTTATTTTTCCTGACCTTTTTAATAGGTTAAAGGAGTAAGTGCAAGATTATGAAATAAGCCGTTTTGTATTTTTCAGGAGAAGGCAACACACACACAGAAGACACTTTACAACTAAATGAATTACAGAACGTTAGAGAACTACTGCAATGCTGCAACAGGCTTACTGCTTTGTGAATTAAGAATGTGGACAATGTTTTTTTAATCTTCCATACTACATGTACTTAATTATATGATAATATGTCGACGCTTTTTGTGTTTTTATATCAGTGGTTGTGATTGTAGTGTATTTTTAGTTTGTCTTCCATGGACAAAAAACCTCATTGTATATGCCAGCCCTTTTAAAGATAATTTTCTATAGTTTTTTTTGAGACCAGTGACTGCCATGTTTATTTATGATGTTAAATTATTACTCAAACTTTATGTTTACTTTTTGTACGCTGACTGTGTCTTTCCAATGTATTGGTTTCCTAGCGTTTTGTAATTAGCTAACGCTTCTCCTCTTTCGAACTTTGGAGGGACATGCGCAGTTAAAGACTTGCATGACCTTCTCCGCTACTGTTTATATTAAACATGATCTTTGTCATTTCTTTGTGCCACTGCTTGTGAGATAAATGTAAAATGATAGAACACGAATATACTTAGGTCTTGCTGCCTGTTACTTGCCGACATCTTTAGTAATAAATTTCTAAGACAAATGAATTGTGTCATGTTTTTGTATGTACAAGGTTTATGTTAAGGTTGATCTCTTATTATTAAAAAAAAAGAATCATACAACGGAATTATTTAAGAAAATGAAGAATTCTTTCAATTTCATTTAATTGTTTATTTATTACTTCCCAAGTCCATCTCGACAGAAATTGGAGGAACTGAAAACATCTACTACCAATATATTCGAAATTTCAAAACCCAAGGAGACGCTTAGATTTAAACTTATCCTAGGCTTTATGTGTAAATGGGTGCTTTAGAATGATTTAATTGGACGTTTTCTGTAAAATTTGAAATTACTTGAGTTTGTAGTTTTTGATAAAAAAAATCTGTTCAATACTATACATGACCTATCAATAGTAATATGCCATTTGGTTAACAATACTTGAAAACGGGTTAGTCTACTAGTCTATAGTATTTAAAAGTCTTTTCCGGAAGGGTGATTTAAAATCTAATTTTTCGATATTTATGTCCTCAACAGTTAGTTTGAGCATATGTAATTTTTGACCAACATTTGAATGTTAAAAACAGATTATAAGCAATATATAAAAATATGAATTTAGGAACAGTATAGTCTTGATTTTGTTTATAAATAATGCACTGAAAATTTCGTTTACTTGATAATATTTATTTCAGTGCCGAGTACGATAAACGGTTTTATTTAGAGGGCCGATGGTCGCGGCCATTTTAGACTACCATATTTGCGTCCTTAAAAAGAAGAGATCTATATAAAGATGTAGAAAAATATTAAAATATTGAAGCCAAAATATATGAATGTTTTCTATACTTGATAATAGTATACAAGAATAGCTAAAAAATCATGTATAAAAATTTAAGGTAGATCTGATCGCTTCTTTGTTAACCAGTCAACCTTCTTAGCTTAACAAAAACAAGGCCTAGAGTTTTGTTTACAAAAGATAGAATCCGAACTCTTTATCTTAAATGTTACTGACCAATGAAATTTAAATTCTGGTCAAGTTAAACATTCAAGATATTAACAAAATGGAATTTGATCCACTCTGCTCCTCTACAAAGGAACAGAGGGGCAGAGTGGATCGAAAGCCCTTGGCTAGCGAAGATGGGGCTAACAATCTTTCGTGTTTAAAGGTCATAAAATAACTATGGATGTCTGTATTACAATCAAATGTTACATGTACTCAAAAGCTATACAATTACCGATACTTCGCTATTATGTATCCTGGAGCTACAGTTCCATCCAAACAAAAAACTGTCTATTTGTTGCGCACAAAAAGTTGCGCACGGTTTTGGTCTTATTAAACTAATATAGGAATATATTCTGTAAATATTTCTATGTTAAAAAAAATTTCTTAGATATTTTACTACTGATTCACCATTTTACTTGCCTCAAAAATTTTGAGTACAAATTGTGTCTAAATCTCTTTCAGGACTGTCTTATGGTAAGAATACCCTTAAAAAAAAAATTTGTGGTACAATAAAAGCAGTATTCATTATAAAGATTGAAGATTGTTGTAAAAAATTCAGTGAAGTTTATCATATATTATTATTGCCAAAGCAATAGGATTTCTTGTAAGTTGGACCCCGCGCACTCGTATTAAAAAAACCCTGTACAAATATTAAATATTATTATTAGCTTCCCGTATCCAGGAAACTCTGCGTTGTTTTCTGTTCTATTCTGCTTTATTTTTCGTTTTAATTTATAAATCGGAAACAAGTAGAAAAAATATAAATTATGTACCGCCTAAAAATTTTGCCTACAGAAAAAAAATAGTATTTAATCGCTCGCCATCTCGTACCTTTTTTTTTCATTAGATGTCCGACGAACAAGAAATTATATTGGTGTGGCCTATTGTTATAATGCAAATATAGTGTCACATTACTATTTTCCACTTATCTGAAATAAAATTATAAGCACAACTGCTCAAATGCAAGAACAACCTTTATTTTCATGTAAAGAACATTCAAAAATAAAACTGGCCACTACAAAACAAAGAAACACAACGCAAATACAATCAAGATCTACAAACAATCCGGTAAATTAGAGTAACATTGTAACTGCAGTATATCTATTGAATTAACATATTTATACGCTTACATATTACTAGCTGTCTATTTCGTGTTTTGATATATTAATGTACAAACAGTTCATCCTCTATAACGTGAGTCAACAGAATCTACATTGCAATTTTCGTTTTCCAATGTCCATAGTGTAAACTTTTAGAATGTATTATGTAATAAATCTTATTTAAAGTTTAATTATACATGTACTTTGCAAATAATACACACACAGTTACGTTAACGATAATGCCCATACTCGTTCACCGAATAATCCCTATCTTTACACGACTAGGTCACATAAAACGATATTCAATAAGCCATCACAAATAAAGGACTAATATTGCTCTCCAAATTTTGATAGGAAATTGTTTGTCCAATCAAATATTTTACATAACACAAAGATCTTTGGAATAATAGAGCTACTAGAAAATCAATTCAATCAGCATCTTGTTTATAGAAAGGAAGCAACGTGTAACTGTCCATGCTTGACAGTCGTTCTAGTACAATGTCTTGACAACACAAAAACACATGCATTCAAATATCCAATATTCAAATATCCAAGAAAATAAATCAGATTGAGAAAAAAGATTTAAGTTTTCTACCGAACGATATTTTATAAATAAAGCTTGATAAAAATGTATGTTAACAAAAAAAGCAAAAAAGTATATAAAAAAGACATTCATTTTTGTTATAATTACTGAAACGAGAGAGTTTTTTTTTTTGCAGGGACAAAATGTATAAACACACTTTGATTTTCACTGTATACATGGAATTTAAAGACTGGTTTTCTATTTACAAAGGCGAAAAATAACAAGCACATGAAGCTGAGCACGAATTTAAAAAGAGGGAAAAGATTTCTATATGAAGTGAACAACATGGACTTCGAGATTCATTCATTAGAAATATTTACTTCTATCGACACTGACACAGTACATAATGCTAATGACGTAATAGGAATCATTGTGACCGAATACTCACTTCCAGTTCGACTGTCGGAAAAGACGGAATGACTGAATAAAATGATCAATGAAGAAAGTCCATCTCTCTACCTTACACACATATTCACATAAAAGTATATAGATTCACAAGTTGCTTTACTTTAAACTATTTGTTAATTCACAAGTTGCTTTATACTTCAAACAGGCCTACCTATTTGTTGCTTAACATTTTCGTACCCAGATAGACAGGATTTCAGAATCTGTTCCAACTTAGCGACAGTATTGATGGAGATGTTTTTGGAGTTCTTCTCTGCATCTATTAACGTCAAAGCTTGCCTGATTTTGTCAGAAACGTCTGTAATGGCGGCACACACGTGAGGGTTGGTGTCCTGGTACTTAGCATACATGGTGTTAAGCTGGTTGTCCACCAGTTTAAAGTTGTCATGGAACTTGTCAACCATCACTCTTCTTTTCTTTAAATGGATATCCCTAAAGATCAAACAATTGTGTCACGTTAAACGTTTCTCTTCAAAAACTTCCTACCTGTTTCATAGAAAGAAGTGATGCAAAATATGAAACTTACTGTGTAATTTCTTCTTGCTTTTGTTTGTCTTGTTCTTCCTAGAATGAAATAATCAATAATCATAACAAACTGAAAATCAAACAGAAGAGAGGTAATTTGTAGGTAATGTGTTTATGAGAAAGTTACTCACCAGTAACTGTGTCAGTAAACTGAAGTGTTTATCTAAATCTTGTAATGATATCATCAGGTATCTAAGATGCGTTTCTGCATTGAACTCGCCGAGCTCTTTCTTAAAATAAAGCAGACAATTTCTGTAGCACTTGGCTTTGGTTTTAATTTTTTGAAGCCGTTTTTTAGTCAGCGGTCCAGTAAAGGAGAGCATCATCGCTTTTCTTGCTTTATGAATTTCCTCCATTCCACTTTTCAACCTTTGCACCTGTTCTTTATTTTCAGACGATTCTGCTTCCGCCATTTCTTTCTTTGAATTCTCGAGTTTTTCTCGAAGTGATAGCAGTTTCTGAAAAGCCTTTGATGGTATGTATCCCGACAACACTAGAACTAAACTTTCTTCTGAGAAATGACTGGTTTTCTCTTCTGCTGTTAGTAACTCATTTGGCACTCGTCGATTAGGAACACCAAAATGTGCTCCGTACGTTGTGACCCTCTGCACCAGATCGGTCTCTATTTGTTGCATGTCTTGTCGAATAGAAAACAAATGCACACTCGAAGTGTTGCCAGGCGGTACATCAATCTGTTCTTGGGTGTGATGCCAAAGTCTCTTCAGATGATCCCTTACAATCTCCAACTCTTTCTCTATCAGATTTTTCGTGAAATTTAAAGGCTCAAATGGTCTTATTTCTAAAGCATTTTTATCATCTTTAACAACGTTCTCTGCAGTAGAAGCCGGGAATGATTGATTGGCACCCAATCGTTCGATTCTCATATTTTCTAAGGCAACTTCTACTTCTTTCCTTATTTTCGCTTTCATCGACTTTCTTTGATTCTTCGATAGCTCTGAAATCGTTAAATTCAAATCTACAGTGATCTTTGATGCTATTTCGTTGAAATCTGATTCTGAATGAAACTTTAATTCTCTTATCGCCCATGACCTTAAGGTTTCTGAGGATGCTGTGTTTCGAATTTTTTGAACAAAATGTTTTACTTCTTTAAACTGCTCTGCTGTTACATTGTCATTCCTATTTACATTCGTCGAAGTTTTATTCATATTTTGTTGCGCCATATATATTTTTAATTCTTTGTCTACATCGAAATCTTTTTGGCTGCTATTTGAGACAACTCTGCCAACTGTCTCGCCTTTTATTACTTCAACGTTGGTAGGATTCTGCATCGAAATTTCCGACCAAGCATTGGCTACCTTGGATGTGTAATTCTTTCTTTCATTTTGAATTCTGTTGACATCATCTTTATATTCTTTGGTCTTGGAAGCAATGCCTTCTACAGACTTTATTATGACTTCATTATCGTCGTTTATTCTTTCTTTCCTGTTATTTTCTATATAAACATTTCTCTTTGGCTTCGCGTGTTTGTCGCCGCATTCACGAATACTGGAAACTTGTTTTTCTGACGAGTGTCGTTTTTCACTGCTTAAACTGCGATCACGCGATCTATATCGTCTGCCTCCACCTAAGCTTCGACCACGTGACCTATACAGCCTCTCACTGCTTGAACTACGACCACGTGACCTGTAAAGCCTCTCACTGCTTGAACTACGATCGCGTGTTCGGAAACGCCTCTCGCTACTTGAACTATGATCACGTGATTTGTACCTTCTACTACGACTTTCACTGCGACCACGTGATTTGTACCTTCTACTACGACTTGCACTGCGGCCACGTGATCTAAATCGCTTTTCCCGACTTGCACTGCGGCTTGCACTGCGACCACGTGATCTATATCGCCTTTCCCGACTTGCACTTCGACCACGGGATTTTTTTCCTCTTTCACTACTTGGACTTCTTTCACGTGATTTATATCTTCCTTTCATTTTGTATCGGCGTGACTTGTATTTTACTTCACTGCTTGAACTTCTACTTCTTGATCTAAATCGTCTTGAATTATAATCATGTGATCTGCTGGAATAGTTATCTTTTTTACTGAATTTGTAGCTTTCCTTCTCTCTTTCTGGATGTCCTTTTCTGTCAACTTCGTGTTCACTGTTAACACATGCAAGCTTCTCTACACTTCTGCTATCAGTCTGCGATAGGATAATTGCTGAATCCCATACATCTGTATCTTTACTTCTTACAGTAACACTTAAGCCTGTGTTGTATTTGCTTAAAATTTTGTCACTCGTATCATCACTCTCATGTATAGCAACTGTTCTATTTTCAGTAGCCAGTGTGGCTTTTTGACTTTCTTTCATTTCCGTGCCTCTCTCATTTATTTCTCCTTCTTCTAACTCCTCGTCCGATATTTCTATTAAATCGGCGCCTGATTTTAACTGAACTTTTCTGCTCACTCGGGGCGACCCGGAACTAGACCGAAGGTCATCCAGCTGTTTTCTTATCATTTCTCTTTTACGAGCAAGTCCATCTATTGATATATCAAGATGGTCACTATCGTCCGAGTGTCTCTCGGGACTTTCGCTTACATCAATCACTTCACAAGGATGGTGTTCATGATCGGGACTTGCGGGTGTTTCTGGTTCAGGGCTGGCAGGAGTCTCCAAAATCACATTTCGAACAGTGTCTTCGGGACTAGCCGGAGTGTCTGTTATGTCCTTTTTTAGATGAGTTTCATCGTCTATTAACGTAAACGTGTTTTTAAATGCAGGTTTTGGTTTGTCAAAATTGTGTTTCTCTGAAAGATAACTGCGAGTGGATTCCTTGTTCTTTGAGTTGTCGTCTACATTTTCCTGCATAATTTCTAGCTGTTTAGTTGCTGTAATAAAATCACCAGGAACTAATGATCTATTTTCTTTATCCACTGAAGCAGGCCTGTTTTCAACAAATGTTGAAACTGCATCTCTTTCAGATGACTTGTTTTTTCCATTCTCATATTTGTCAAATATCTCGTTTGGTTTCGTAGTGGATTCATTTCTGCCAGCTTCCTCCGGCTGGCATCCATAGACTAAAAAAGAATCTGATCTCTTTTTCTGAGGACTTGGAGAGAGCGACATATCAGTGTACGAGTCATTTGGACTATGAGATGTTGGTAAACTCATGGAATCAGTGTCCGTATAATTTTCCGTAAAGCTGCTTGATCCACTCTCTTTGACGTGTTTTTTCGGTACAAACTTTTCCGCAAACCAATCCATTACGTCGGTAGAT
The DNA here is from genome assembly GCF_025612915.1 of Magallana angulata. Lineage (NCBI taxonomy): Eukaryota > Metazoa > Mollusca > Bivalvia > Ostreida > Ostreidae > Magallana > Magallana angulata. The sequence continues at coordinate 56,460,442 of NC_069117.1, forward strand.
TTCCTTTTCAAAGATGGAGTCTCATTTATCATAGCTTGTGTAGCTGCCGCCGGCGTTTGTTCAAATTGATGTAACTGATAAGGAGGTACACCCTGATGGATTGGTTGAGAATGCACATTTTGTGGCGAAGGGACAGGATTTACCGAAAGATGACTCATTCCTTGATGATGTTCAGATTGAAGAGAAATCCCCTGGTGAGGAGGCTGAAAACTTGCTCCTTGTGGATGAGGTTGATTTGGATACAGAGGTGACTGCAAGCGCGGTTGTTGGTGACTATGTACTTGTGGCTGCATCGGATGGTACTGAGTGTAGTACAACGGTTGAGTGACGGGGGGTTGGACACTCTGGGTAGTAAACTGTTGTAAAGGTGCAGAATTGTATGAGAAAGGCTGAGGAAAGTCTCGACTGCTTGAATACGTTGTTGGAACTTGCACTAAATTTGTCGAACGTTTTTGTGTAATTGCAGGAACACGAGAATGCACTGGAATTGTTTGTCTTTGCGGTAAATCTAGAATAGGAACTTTTTTAATACTTGATTGCAAGCTGACTTTTGCTGTTTGCATTGTAGACAGCAAGGGCACAGATGAAACTGGAGGAAACCGTGGTGGGTTTGCAACGTGGATTGGTAACTTTTGCTGAGTAGACACCATCGGAGCAGACACTCTTTGTTGGATTGTGGGAATAGGGGGGTTTGAATTAGGAGGCCAAACAGAGGTAATTGACCTCCCTTGGTTTGTTGAAGGTTGGTTGGCAGTGGGAAGACCTGGCGTTAGAGGTGTTTTAGAAAGTGGGGGTCTTATATTTGTAGCAGCTTGCTGAGGAACCTTAACAGCTTTAACAACAGGAATGGAGAGTTGCTGTTGTGGGGAAGAAACAGTTGACGACAGTCTAACACTTCTCGGTGTGAAAATGTCCTTTTTGGCAGTCGCCGGTTGTTGTATATTCGATATTGTTGTTATTGGTTTGAAACTACTTTCATTTGATTTACAATCAATTAGAGGAGATGAAACCCTTTTCTGTATCAGCATTGGAGGTTTGGAGCAAACAACTGTTATGGGAGAAACATTTCTCAAACCCTGACTAGGTTTCAAATCTACTGTAACTTCGACGGTCGGTTTTGCATTAGATGGTTCTACTTTGATTCCAGAGGATAAAGTATGAGGCTCATCTTTAATCTGTTGTGGTTTCAAAGAATCAGAAACTTCGGTTTTAATGTGCATCGTCTCTGACAAATCTGGTCCTCCTACTTCGCTCGGTTTCTCTGACGCATTCTGTGGAGTTTGCAGCGGATCTTTCAAAGTCAATTTTATTTTCTTTCTCGTTCCTTCTATCCACTCTTTGACTCTTTCATCTTTATGCTGAGGAAAGCGGCTGTCAACATCAGGCAATAGCTCGGTGGACTTCGACTCTAGCCTATTTCTTGTTAAAGTTGGTTTAATTGGCACAGCTTCTGGACCATCACACTGAAATATACACCATCAATATTTAAAGCAAAGTAACTGATATATACCAATAAAGTATATGCAAGACATACAATAAAATAACTTTTCGACATTCAATTCATTTACCCTTTTTAAATATACAGTCGGTTGCAATTCTTTCACTTTTAGGCCATCTGACCAATGTTTCACCCCTAAATCGGCTAGCAGAGTTCGTAGGTTGGGTTTACTGTCTAGGGGAGAGGAAGTTCTCGTGGTGGAGGACAGTGCAGCAGAAAACCGGTCTAGACTTACTGATTCACTGTAAAACGTTAATGTATCTTATCAAACAAAGTTAACATTTTCCCTATGTTTATGAAACTACTGCAATCTTTTTCAATTCATTCACCTCTGCTGATATAAAGCGTTAACTTTTAAGAAGACAGACCAATTCACACAAACAAAAACCAACCTGATATCCACCAGATCCGACGAGGTCGTACTGACAAGATCATCCAAGTCTGTATGTTTCTTCCTTCTCCGCTTTCTTTTTTTAGAGTACCCAAGCATCCCTCTCTGTTTCTTCAGAAGATACGCCTTCATTTTCGCTTTATTTGCTTTCTTTTTTGTTTCATCAGTAAATGAAGTGTCTGTAGAGTTTGTTTCTTGGGATATGTCAGCTGAACTTGAAACAAATGATTTGGATTGGGTTTCCTATGATTGTATAAAATAAAAAAATGTCATAAATGGTGTCGTCTAAATAAGTTAACAAATGGTTCTGAAAGGTTAAAGCATTAAACAATTCAATATTTAAGGACACGTGCTAAAAATATCCCAAGTCTCTTTAAAAAACTAAATCGGATTTTTTTAACAGGGTAGAGAGGACAAGCAAACAATTTTTTACCTTTGGTTGCTGTTCACTCATCGCGTCTATTTCTGTGCTGCTTCGTACAACTGGCGATGGACATATAGTTTTTTCTGCGGTGTCTTTTCTTTGGACAGTCTTTGGTGGTTGTTGAGTTTTTTGTGGAGATATCTCGCTCTCTGTTGTGTAGGAACCATCGCATGAAATATATCCAATGTCGTTTTCTATTTCTAACTGTTGTTTTTCTTTGTTTCTTGACTTTTTGGTTGGAGTAGACATGGCCACAGGAAGTGAAAATACGTGTTCTTCATTTTCAGTTTTAGGAAGTATCAACTTATTTTTAGTTTTACTATCTGTGACCAGTGTTTCACGTGGCTCACTTGCTTTGGTTTGTTGTGTATCACATATAACAAGACAATTATCATCGCTATCGGCATTGTCTGATAATTCCAAAATTTCTTTCCTTGGTGACTCTAGAACAACCGAGCTTTCATTCTCGCCACAAAGATCTATTGTGTCCTGCACTGCATTCTGTGGTTTTCTGTTTTCTTCGCTGGAGAAAGATTCGCGTGATTTATCCTTGCTTTCATCTGAAAATCCGAGACCGGGAATTTTCACATGATCACTGCTTAGGTCAATAACTTCATATTGGTCTTCAGGTGTGACAGACGTTTTCGTCGTGTTTTCCTCGCGGAAATACGAGAGATCTTGAAGCAAATTTGCACCCCTTTGTAACGGTATTGGTTCAGGTTGATTGGTTTCCAACTTTTTATCTACAAGTTCTTTGACCGCTTTTAGCGGACTTGGCCATTCTGATGTATTTGATTTCTCTTCCTTCTTAATTTGATCGATTTCTTGCTGAAGGTTCTTTATTTTAGAAATAAGTGAAGAGTAATCAGCATCATCTTCGTCCTCCGTTGGTTTCTCTGGTTTAGAAGCCGTCAAGTTGTAAGCATCGTATCGAAGCTCTGCTTGTTGCTCTTCATAAGAAAGCTGTCGGTTCGTTTCTTTCAACTGTATCCAAGGGACATCCTCATGCGCAGAAGACCAAATATTCTTCTCGGGGCTTACCGTTGGGGATGTTGTTGGTGATGCAGCTATGTTCTGAAGGATATTCTTTATATTTGAAATGTCAATATTCACTTTTTGTAAAATACTTCCAATCGGTTGGTTCGTTGGTGTACCAGGTGAAAGACTGACGGGTGACTTTTGGAAGAAACCTTCAATATGAGAACTCCCAGCAGATCTAGGGGAAAGACCAGTAGTGGGAGATTTCATTGAATTGCTTGACACAAGATTTGGTAAATTTTGAGAGGAAAACCCAGAAACGGTAGAAACGTTTGAAACACTGTTCTTCTGTACACTAGATGTAGCTTCTGTAAAGTTCACTGGAGACTGTAAATGTCCCTCTGAATATTTCTTGCGATCAAGTTGAAATGGTATTTGGAACGACTTTGCTTGGTCCTCTGTCAAATACTGAGAGTAGGATACATTAACTTTCTGATGAATTTGAGAAACAGTTTCTCTACTTTGAACACTTCTATCATTGGTGGTTTCAGAACTCTGTTTCATGGCATCAATTCTCGCCCTTATGGGAGAACTATGCTTTTTTCTGGCTTTATAATCTGACAATGATACCTTTTTTCCTTGCTTTTCAATCAGTGATGAGTCTGTATTTGTTTCTATTGAACTAGCCTCTTTCAAAGAATTACTCTCACTGTCTGAATCTATATCCATAGGAACCTCTTTTATAACATCACCAGAAATATTACTTCCCTGGATTGCTGGCACATTTACTGAAGACTTTTGATATGGAATTTGCCTTGGATCAAATCCAAATGCATTTTCAAAGTTGCTGTTCCATGAATCATTTGGCACATGCACATTTGGTCTCATCCGTTCATCGATGTCGCCCATTTCATTAACAATGAAGCTGTCTTTGGTTGGGATAATTCTTTCATCAGTGTCTTCTAACTGAGTCAATTGTTCACTCTGTTGATGGATTTCATATTTGTTGGGTTGTTGAGTGGGTTCCTTCAACATCTCTTCTTGCTTTTTCTTTAATACTGCCTCCAAATGTTTCACAACAGCTTCAAGCTGTTCAGAGTTTGCATTCAGCATTGCAAGATTAACCTCTTCTTTTTCGGCACTTTGTTCACTGGTTTTTTCGTCTTTTCTGAATGAAGCTTTAATGATACTTTCCTCCAGTTCTCTCTCTGGTGTAGGAATACTATCAGAAAATGACTCATCTAGTTCTCCGTGGTTTATACCAGGACTGTAGGGAACAATGTCCATCTCATTGTCTTCTTTGGTCTGACCAGATTCATTGTTGCTTGGAATAATATTTCTTGTATGTGAAGTTTGTTCTTTTGGTTTGGGTAGTTCGTCTTTGTCTAATAGCTCTGGCATTGACTCAGATTTGCCTTGTGTTGAAACTTCTCCAAAAGGTTCAGCTTTGGTTTGGTTTGACACTTCCCCTGAAGGTGCTGTGTCAGTATTGACTAGATTTGTAGATCTAATCCTAGGATCTTGCCTGGTCTGCATGACGCTGTAGCCCGGCGGCCGTGAAGGTAACGGAAGTAGTCCAGTCTTTGCAGGCATCCAACTCTCCACTGGTGGAATATACAGGTGAGGGAATTGTGGAGCTTGGTATAATCCAGCAACCCTTTTCTCAAATGCTTCTCTATTCGACTTCCGGATAGCCTCATTTCCACTTGATGGCTGACGGGATATTGTCTGAGGTTTGGGTTTTGATGTCCACTGCATTGGTTTGGTATCACCACTTGATTTTGCGTCTTTAGATTTGTTATATACTACAAAAGCGTAGGGAACACAGTGCCTTGGTCTATCAACTGTCTCATAGTCCTCGTTGTATTCGTACAAGAACACCTATTGCAAAAATTAAAATCATTTAAAAATGTAATAAATGTACATTACATGTATACATCATTACATAACATGCATGTATATAATGACTATTATCAATAAACTTATAATTACTTGATCGTTATAAAGTCTTTATGGTCGGTACATTCTGATTTGTAACTGCACATTTCAAAATATTTTACACAATCTGTGGGACTAGTATTTTAGGTATATCTAAAATATCACCATTGATTTTGTTATTTGCATGTTGAAGGGGTCATTAGGGTTGGGTTTCTCCTGAGACATGTGGCAGTCGAAGTTTGGGGTGGGCTCCATGGCCGCACCCGTCTGGCTCTGAGCAGTCACCATCTTGCATTTTCCGTACATAACCTGTAATACGCACGTGTTGCTGTACCAGTTATTTTAGTGATGCATTTGTTGTAAAATTCTTAATAAACAGGCTATGCTTTAATATATGGCATATGTAAAGCAAAAACTTCAGAACACAACAAAATATTTCAATAGAGCGCAATTTGCATGGTTTGTCGATAGCAACACACAACATGCATATCTTACCTTGCACACAATAAGGTGACATTCATTAACCTTCCAAGACTCCGCAAGCTTCAGCTGGACGTCTGCATGCTTACAAACATAAATCCCGAGTTTGCTGTTTCCTAAAATAAAAGGTAAGTGAGATAGGATGGTAAGGTGAGATAGGTTTCATGAGAAATTCATATCTCATAACATAAGAAGTATTATTTCGATTATTCGTAGTAGCAAAGCTTAAACGCTTTTGACCGCAACACAGAATTATTTCTTTATTACAGAATTTTATAACTTTTCTTTTTACAACTTTTTTATAACTTTCACAATTATATAGAGTCATGACTATTTGAGTTGTGAGAGAAATCTATATCTGAAAAATCCGCAAATTTCTTTAATAGAAAGATAAAAAAAACCTCATCAACACGTGTTGCACTCAATTTTGCCTATTTGCCCAAACAAGGAGTATTTCTTACCTAGCGCGTTGAAGGCTATGGGCTTGGTCTTGACGCCCTCCTGTGATATTTTGGTCATGACGGACGGATCCTTCACCAATATAAAGGCAAAGTGATCCTGGACCTCCCGAGCAGGGCGGCCCTCTTCTTTCATGGCCGTTTTCTTCTCTCTATCATGCATATGAATTTGTATATTGATTTAACAACGCAAATATAAGAAAATTGGATGCTCAACGAATCATTGTTTGGGTGATATCTTAAGGTCAATGTGTTATTCATTGGGGATTTTTTATTGTTGTTGTTGCTTTTTGGAAGTTTATTGCATGTAGAGCAGGCTTGGGGTAATGCTAAATGTAATGGTAATGCATTGCAATGCATTACATATTTTCAAAGTAATGCTAGTAATGTGTAATGCCACAATTTTAGCATTACAAGTAATGCTAATGTAATGCATTACTTTCCAAAATCTAGTGTAATGCTGGCATTACATGGCATTACTTTGCATTACTATGCATATTTATGCATGTTCACTTTAAAAAAATGTGATGAATAAATGAATAGTTGAAATTGAATTTGATTAAATTTATTTTTAAAGAAGAAAGAAATAATTCTAATTAAGAAAAACAATGTTTTAATTGTACATGTTTTATTGAAAAAGGTTTTTTAAAATTCATTTTTGAATTGTTTTTATTACTAAAGATAACAGCACAATTTCATAACATTTTTAAGAGTGTTGTTTTTTGAATTGTTTTTATTACTAAAGATAACAGCACAATTTCATAACATTTTTAAGAGTGTTGTTATTAAGAGTTTTTAATCATTTAAACAATTTACTCCAATTAGTTTGCACTTCAATAAGAAATGTGTCAACAACACACTATGCCCCCAGGATAATCTAAGTATCAAAACAATCTATTGTTATAAGAAGTGCTAAACACCCCAATCCCCTTCCCTTCGCTATGTCACAATAGAATAGGAGACAGACATGCACCTTTAAAAGCAAAATGAATGCACTGTCCATCCATGATGAAAATCAATATCACTTCCAATATTATAACCCATTTGAAAATAATCTTACTTATTTTCTCTCTCTCTCTCTCTCTCTCTCTCTTGTATATTAATTACACTGTACATTAGTTTGGACTGATAGAAAATACAAGATTTATGTATTTAAACTATTATTGCACTTAATTTATCCTAAGATAAAGATCGTCAAACAGTATTTCCAGTCAAAGCTTTGACTGCTCCTGCAAAACATTTATTTAGTATAGCCCGGAAGATGGATGCATTTAAAAGATGAACACTCTGAAACTTCGATCATAAAGTGCAACAGCAATCTTTTGTCTTAAAGTGTCCTCCGAAAAAGAAATACGATTAAAATATATTAAGAAATATAACTGGGAAAAATCATAAGTTTATAAATTAATAAAATTAAGTGTCCCAAATCATAAAGATTTGTTTCATCTGGGGATATATCTATATTTAGCTTTTTAAAAACCGCAACATTATTTCATAAATTGTTTTTTGTTACGCAAATGTTATCCTGTGTCTCTATTTCATATCTGATATTGAATCATGCCAAATGTTTATAAATATCATTTTACTTATATAATATGTTGTTCATATTGCCACAATATGATTATATATTGAGCAAATAAAGAATGACTCTTGTTTATTCATTGAATTTGAACCTGATACTGAGCATGAAGCTGTAGATATGTTAAAGAGTGTTGTATATTTGAAACATTTGCAAGAACACTTTATTAGCTTTACTTTAAAAAAAAAAGTAATGGTAATGGTAATGCATTACTTTACTCATGTAATGGTAATGTAATGCATTACTTCAAAAAATCAAGTAATGGTAATGGTAATTTAATGCCCAAATTCATGAAGTAATGGTAATGTAATGCATTACTTTACAATGTAATTCGCCCCAAGCCTGATGTAGAGTTTTCTTTCTTATCCCTTCCTGTATTTTACCTTTACTGATAAAAATCTTTCTGAATGTAGTGATATTCATTTACCTTTTTATGCGTGTAGAACTAATTACCTGTACTGGGCCTCCTGTCCTTTGTTGACCACCATCTGTATAGTTCGGGGAGTCCATGGGGATTGATATGTTCGGTCCAGGTTGGACCGCTCTATTGTCAATTTCACTTCCTGTGCATCTCTGCTGTTACTTTCTACATTGCGCAAACCCCCTACAAATAAAACAGAGATTTTGATTTGGATCTTATGTTGACGTTAATGCAAACTATCTACATCGAGAGCACTAGCTATCAAACTGACATCATAGTTGCAAATGATTATTAATAGTAATAATTAACAATCCTAATATAGAAGAATTAAAGAATTCTCTGTACAACGATCCAAGAATAAGAAATTAACTACATCACATCATAAAGTGGATTAGGAAAAACTATAGTATATATAATACTATAGTATTGTACTTTTCTGCAATGCTCACTACTTCATGACATACTGAGTATCCACATAAACTAACAAAAATGTTAACAAAATAACACTAATATCTCAATATGTTTTTATAAACCTCTCACTGATAAATTATTTGTCATTTTTTGAGAGTATTTTTATCGCGTATCATTACAGCTATAATATATGATTTAATAGATATTGCTGTTGATCAGTGATTTACACGGCCTTTTGCGTGATGCAGATATCTACCTGTACTAGTTTCGCCGCTCGCTCGTGGTAAGTAGCTGACAGACGAAGTACTTACCTTTATTGCTCTGCCTTTTGATCTTGGGTAAGGCGGGGACAGACTTCCCGTGTGTGTCCGACATCGTATCCGGTCAACGTCTCCTGAAACAAAGAAAAAGGTATAATTTTCAACCATAACATTGCATTGTTGTTTGCAGTTTAAGGAGGGGATTTTATTTTTACTCAAGGCACACCCCCTTTATTTTGTTTTTAAATCAATGATAATAAACATGATTGATCCACGAAAACACAACATGTACAGTTTAAAAACATTTTCTTATTATAAACAAGAGGTCGTTAAACAATATATGTCGTTAATGGTAAATTAAAAAGCATGGCCGATCAACACTACCTTTGTAGCCCGTATAAAACACCAAAGAAAATATTTTACTTTTCATATTTACATCTATCTCTGAATCATTTTATCAATTATTAGGAAAAATGTTGAAAAATAAAATACGTATATGATCATTATTATCGATCAGAACGTTACTCAGTACTCACAACGCAGTTCTAGTTTTGATCGATCGAGAAACAGCGCAAAGTCAACACCAAAAGTACCAAAAAAAAATAATTCAACGACCGGTGTAAAAAAAAGTATCTCTTATAGCTACTTAAATATTAAAGCTGGCAAGAATCCGAACTATCAATAGTTACGAAGCCTTCTTAAAATATGTGTTAAGAGTGAACAAATTCAAATCTAAAACGTCATTTGCACAGCCATTTAACAAAATAACCCAATCAGGGATTGTCTTTTTCAGCAAAATCGTTTATTATTCTTTTAAAAATTTTAGGTTACAAAATACAATAAGTGATATATCAATTCAATTTGAACAGATTTATCTGTGAAAATTATTATTTCCCCATCACCATATCTATCTCGTTGTTAAGCCTTTTTGAAATGATTTCTTGTTCGACATTAGAGGGGAGATTATTTGTATGCACTACGTCTTAGTTGTCGATGCTATAAAGTATTGTTGACGGTATCACATATGACGTACACATATGGTTGAAATAAAAGCCAATAAGATTCAATGTTAAATGATACATTCAAAATATCTTCACTCGTATAATAACAGAGCTATGGTTGCGCATAAACCGCTGATTTTTTTTTTTTTAATTCTTAAATTACGATATTAATGTGTTGGGCCAAACAATTATTATTTATTTACTTAAGGAATAAGAAATCATACGAAAGCCCAATTAGCTCATTTTCGTAGGTAAACAAAATATTTTTTTTCGCGAATAAACGCCAAACTTTCGCGATATAACGCGTAAATTTCGCGAATAAACGCAAAACTTTCGCGATATAACGCGTTAGTTTCGCGAATAAACGCGTTACTTTCGCGAATTAACGCGAAACCATTATATAAATATGGTCATTTCATACAGAACCCTTAAGAAGAAAAACGATTGAAAACAAACACATTTTAAGTTTTATATCATAAAATACTTATTATTCATTATTATTATTATAATATCCGTGTTACGTTGATTTATGAAGACAAAATTTTCTTTTTTGCATATAGATATTAATAAATCTGATAAAACTTTATAACATTTTAATATGTTATATGTCCAAAGTAGATAATAAGTTTGAGCATCATATTACGATTTTCAGTTGTTCGCCGACCCTGTGTTCGAACAGGCATTCACTGATGATCTTTTTCCTATAAAATTGATATAAATTCAACCGTCGGAATCCTTTAAAATCTTAGTATTAATTTTCAAATGACATATGTGATAAATTTGGAGGACGAATTTACGTCATCTAGATATGAACAAAAGCTTGAAAATTTCAATTCACAGCTTGACTTATCTTTCTGATATTGAACTAGACGTTAAGTTATGTCGCAGCGATATAACATATATTATAGTGTTTTAAACAATGATATCCTTTAAATTCTAAAATGATACTTAATAAAACGTTTAATTCGAATCAAAATTGTTATAATTAAAATATGTTGCTGCCTCATTTACAATAATACAGCGCCCATTAGAATGTGAGAAGCGCGATGCATTATGTCCTTTGAAAATCAGTACTTAGATTTTAAAGATTTCCTACGTTTGAATTTATGTTAATTTGTATAAGGTTAAATCTAATTCATTTACATCTTTATGTAATATTATTATGTTTTATTGAAATTAATATATTTGTTTTCAGTAATTATTCTTCATAGGGGTTTTTCTATGAAATAACAATATTTATATTTAAGTTTCGCGTTTAATCGCGAAAGTAACGCGTTATATCGCGATTGTTACGCGTTTATTCGCGAAAATTTCGCGTTTATTCGCGAAAGTAACGCGTTTATTTGCGAAACAAACGCGTTTATTCGCGAAAATTTCGCGTTTATTCGCGAAAGTTATGCGTTATATCGCGAATGTTTCGCGTTTATTCGCGAAAATTACGGGTTCATTCGCGAAAGTTTCGCGTTTATTTGCGAAAAAAATATTTTTTTCACGTACGAAAATGAGCTCAATGGGCTTTCGTAGAATCATTCTTTGAGTATTATAAGGTGATAATTTCGGTTGGGGCGTGATCAAATCCAATAAAGTCCGAAGGGCTTAATGATAGATTTGATCAAGTCCCGACCGATAATATCACCTCATAATACTCAAAAAATGATTCCTTATTACTTATATTCATATAATTTTAAGCCATTGTACGAATATTTAAATATAAATTAGCAAACCCCGCTGGCCGTAAAATTGTACGTCGTTTGAAGTTATGAGTTATATAGTACAAAATCGATACGTAGTGTTATCACAGGCAAAGGCACTGGAAAATGTAAATATTTCTAAATATCGTATTTTTTTCTCATTTTTCACGCATGCACAGAGACTGCATGAGCAAGTGGCATATCGGTTGGTGAGCGTGATTTACACCATTAGACAGAGACAAACCTTACTTTCTAAAACATGCACACAGATCTCAATGACAAGAAAAATTCCAAAATAAAGAAGGGGAAAATGGAAAATTTTTAACGAACTAACGTTATTTCCAAGTCTGCCAGAAGTAGTAATAAGTAACTGTATTTCACTGTGATTGAATTATTCACTGCTTTAGTTTCATTAAATATCAAATGTGTTTTTTCAAAATGTTCAAATTTTACTATTCTATTTTTGGTAAGTCAACAACATTTGTTTGTATATACTTCCATAATAATTTAACTACAAGTCGTAAGGCTTAAAGGCCGGGTCCCAGGTATAAATAGCAGCCAATCACAAAATGAATGGGAAATTCAATTTTCTCTGCAGCTTTCACTTCAGAGAGAATATTTTCAAATTAATTGCATTGTTCATGAATAAAAATTCTAATTTTTGGTATGGAAGTAGCTACTACGACAGTTATCAATAGACATTAAATTTTTTTAGGCTTAATTGTCTACCAGGTGGCAGAAAATCTAGGTCGACCCCGGCCTTTAATTAACAAACATGAGGTTGGATAAGGTTGAAAAGAACTGAAGCTGCATTGCGCCAAGTCAACGTTAAACTTTACATCGTTATTGCATAATTACACGAGAATAGCAACTGTCACACCGTCTCGATTTGTCATCACGGCCGCTGGCTCAAGATTCGTCTGACGTTCTGTACCGTAAGAAAACGTAGAAAGGCTGCTAACCCGCAGATCTATCAAAACTAATCGACACAACACAATTCAATCCTGTCTGTTTTAATGATATTCTGAACCGTAGTGGTCGTGATATCGACAAGATTGATAAGACATTTTGTTGCTCCGTAGTTTTGATTTCGATGGTAAAAAGCAATTTTATTATTCCGTAGAGGTAAAGTAATGACGACCTTACTGAACCTCGCTAACGTGATTTCTGGTGTATCAATAGTCGGATTTATAATAATTCACGAAATTCAGCCTTTTGTTGTTCTATTTACAAATAAATGCGTTACAAGTTTATTAGCCATAAATTCAATTATGATTCACTCTTGTTACAAATATCAGCTTATTTCAGTCCGAACGTATTGAGCCCGGAGTGACCGATTTGGTAACATATAGCCTCTTTTACAACCTTAATTTTAATCATCGTCTCTTGTAAATTCGGTTGGAAAGGTCGGCAACTAATTTGCTTTGATACATGTCGAAAAGTTCTTGACCAATCGCAGGCCGTGAACAAAGTGCGATCGTTACGACTCAGCAACTTAATTTACAGGAAACGGAGAAAAGCTTGAACCTTAAGAGTATCATGTACTTCTTTTTTTACATAAAGCTTCGAATGTCATGTACAAAAAATTTAGGCAAATTTTCTTTTTGTATACATTCATATAATAATAATATAGCAATTTTATAATGAGCGCGAGAAAGGTTTTAAATTTGAATAGTGCATCAATTAAAAAATGAATAATAATCAATAAAAGTAGTTGTCCTTTTTTTAAAATATACAATTATTACAACTAAAAATGAAAAATGCATATTTAATGAATTATTGATCATCATTATTTTGTTCTAAACAAAAAAGAAAATTACAGCATACAATAATCACAAAGAAATACAATAACTAAAATCGTCAGAGCTACTTTACAAAGAGACATGCATGTTGATGATGATGATGCAAAAACCCATGATTTACCAAATGTCGAATTTTTACACGATTAAAACATAATTTATATGATTATCTAACATGAAAACCCGAACGTTTGACAAATTAAGGTGTTCAAAAGTAAATAATCCTGTTAAATAGGAAAAAAATGGTTTATTTTTTTACCCAACATATCTATGTTGAGTTTTTGTTTTGTTTTTTTTTTTTTTTACAAATAATTACATTATACCCACTGAATTCCTGTCTTTTAAAGATGGAAATTTTGAGGTATATTAAAAAATTCTATGTTGGATCACACAAAAAATACAAAGCACATGCCTCACATAAGTAAACAAAGAGAACCAAGCTTATTATTATCAGATAAAACATTTTATGAAAATTAATTAACTAATCTTTATAAGGGGCAAAATAAAGTTAACACTTTTCAACTTTTATAAATTCTTTTTGTTTAGTAAACACAGTTTTTACATGATTTTACTGATAAATTATTTTTAAAATGACAAGAAAAACGGCTGTATTATTTACCAAATAAACTAACCATACATAAAATATGCATGGTTTGCCAAATTAAAGAACATGAGCTAATAATATATACTTTCACAGTGATGAATTGTACACAGTAGTTTATAGTTTACTGTGAATTCCTTATTTTACGCGAGTACTTAATTCCGGAGTTTGATATCAAATCGTGAGAATATAAAATCGCGGTTATAATTTTGGTTATAATTTCATATAGTTCAAAACTGTTTGAAAAATAAAACGAGATTTTAAAATTCGCGAGGGTTGCTTCTAGCGATTTTACGCGGAAATTATTTCCTCGCGTTTAATTAGGAATCTACAGTATTTCTTTTCTATAGTTCAGTAATTCCATAATAGGCACACGGATTCACTCTGATCTATAGTTCAGTAATTCCATAATAAGCACAAGGTTTCACTCTGATCTATAGTTCAGTAATTCCATAATATGCACAAGGTTTCACTCTGATCTATAGTTTATTAATTCCATAATAAGCACAAGGTTTCACTCTGATCTATAGTTCAGTAATTCCATAATAAGCACACGGTTTCACTCTGAACAGTCAAGGAATCATTCCTTATTCCTTTAATACCACCGCTGGTATGCGAACAATAACATGCTTTCTTTGGAGATTCATGCTGGTGTCTAATGAAGGTAGCAGGCATTGCAGAAAAAAATCATACGCGTTGACGGATCATGTTAATATTTCTTTACTGGTTGCTACATTCTTAACCCGCATGAATCATCAAATAAAGCATTTTGTTTTAATTCAATAAATCATTAAATAAATCAAACAGTAAGTAAAAGTAACTAAATTATTGTTAATGTACATCAGAGCATAAAATAAGAGAAACAGCGGTTTCTTCTGAGTCTGGTGTCATTTTCGTGATGCTAAAAGTTTCGATCAATCGATGAACTGGTTAGAATTGGATTGTGTTGATTTCAGCCATCAGTTCCAATAGGGCTATGAATCACAATCGATTTTCTTGAAAATATAGATACAATGTTTAGTGGATTTAAATATTTAGTTTTAAGACTGTAAATTATTGTTGTTTACAGTCAAATAAACCCACAGTTTACGATTTATAAGTTGAGTTTATAAACAATTAGGGCACCGAATTCACCAAAAAAGATGGGTGAAATATGGCGGATAAAAAGCCTATATTTGGATAAATAAGATACTAAACCAAGTAAAAATAGTGTCATTTTGAAAACTTTAATTTTTAATATTCAGTGTGGGTCTGTACTCCATATTTTTGTCATATTCTAAAATCGGTCGAACGGAAAAATACCTTAATCAACAAAAACTTGGAGTGAAGTCCCACAATACATTAGAAATATTATATAAAAATAATACTAGTTCGTAAATTCGTGACCAAATATAAACATAGAATTTAAATAAAACTATTTGTATCTGAAATGGCTTAGTGGAACCTTAGAGCAGCAGACCTTAGGCAACTTTTTAAAACTTGGCTTATTAGGTTGAGGGTTCGATACCACCAAACTTGGGTCAATAATATTTTTTTTATTTTCTTCGTGTTTTCTAAATAATAATAATAACAACTAAATGTTGTTATTTTTACTGTTGTTTCAAAATTGTTTTTTTTTTTCAACGATTGATCAAATGGACCATTGCGCCATCTCAATGATAAAGATAATTTCATATTTGAGATACGTAGTTAACAATAAAATACTAATATCCGATCTTGCATTGAAGATGCGTTGGAGGAGATTTTATATTGAAAATTAGTTTTAAAAAATTTACTCCTCATTTCACCATTGTAAACTACGATATAAATTACAAATGAAAACTAGTAGACTAATTGTTCGAGAACAATTAGTCTTTACACCTAATTATTTTTTTTTTTATTTCTGTTTCAACAGATCTGTAAAACGCTTTCCATGCCTTCCCTGAATTAAATAATGTTAAAAGATTGACTAGTACAGTTGTAGTATGATTTTTTTAAAAAAAATTAATATTTGACCTTGATATTTGATGACCTTTATGTCATTTTGATTGGCCAAAGTCAACTCTTCATTTTGTAGTAGTCCAATGTCTCTACAATGCATGGTTCAAACACTGAAAGCGTTTTAACGAAGTTAAGAAACTTTCAGGACAATAACTACTCAAAGAAGTCATCGGATCCATATTAATAGATTGAAAGGTCCTTAAAGTAAACTAAAGTCAAGACAATTGCTAAAGTTTCAAGTCTCTATCTCTTATGGTCTCTGAGAAGTAGCGATATAGTAGGTGCGATAACTCTATTTTAAGTTGGGGCTTAAGAGCTACATTTCATGTCTTAGGAAGTCCTACTACATCCATGAAATTTTTTTTCTTTGCCACCTAAAACAATAGAGATATGAAAAACCAATAACTCAAGGATTTTCAAATGACTCTGACCTTTGACCGCTATGTCATTTTGGTCGGGAAAATTAGAAGAATCCAACACAAGTGGTCTAAATTCTCCAGGACGGGTATTAAAAAGGTCGGAAGTGTTTTATCAAAAAGTAAATATTTTTAGGGACAATAACTGCTACAAGAGAGCCTCACATCCTTTCAGTGTGAATAGACTGGAGATTTCTCTAAATAAATTTAAGACTTTGGTAAAAGTTCTTAGTCTTTATCCAGAGGAGTAGCGATGTCAAGCAGTTCATACAATAGGGGCAATAATTATGCAACTATTTTAAGGTGGGGGCTGATGGGCTATATTTTGAAATGTCGTAAGACGCCCTAAAAACAGCCATGAAAAGTTTTTCTTTACAACCAAAAGAGATATGAAAACTCATTAATTCACAGAATTTCAAATGACCTTTACCTCTGACCTTTGTCATTTTGAACGGCCAAAGTAAACGCTCCCATTCAAAGTCTCTACGACGATTAGTAAAATATTTGGAAGTGTTTTATTGAAATTTTAATACTTTCAGGGGCAATAACTGCTACACCCTTTAAGTTAACTTCAGACATCAGTAACTACTAAAGTTCCTGGTCGGTTTCAGAGGAGCAGCGATAACAAGTATTTCCTACTCAAAGGGCAATAACTCTGCAAGTTCTGGGAGTTTAAAGACAAATGGTCATTTGGTACCATAACTTTTAACAACCAATTACATAAAGTTTTAATTGTTTGGATAAATCTAATAACATAAACATCATCCCGATAAAATTAGGGAAAAAAAATAAAAAACAAAGAAATCAAGCGGTTTTTAACTAGAAGTGGAAAGACATACATGTAGATATATTTAATATCTTTACTTAATTGTTGATATTTGTAGTTTAAAAATCGTCAAACTGTATTAGACTGAGTATGACTTGCAGTTGCAAATGATTGTTATCAGTATGTCAAATATAAAATACACATTACTGCGCTCATAAAGTTCGCATTTTAAAACTTTTACAGAATGTGAAACTTTATTCATTAACTGACCTATTATTTCAAAAAGAATAAACTGTTATCTACAATTAAGGTTAACATAATCGTTATTCTGCTGTTTATACATCCCCCAACCCCATCCCATCCCCTAGTTTTGTTTCGTGCAAGTTCGAGTTTTGTTTCTCTGCGACTTTTGAATAGAGGAAGTCAAATACATCGATTATGATACAAAAGAAATGCAACTGTAAAACATTACACGGCGGTCATGCAGTCATTACATGTAGTTGTTTTCTTATAATTCAGAAATCGCCCAATTGACTTACCTCAGTTTGTCCAAATTTTTTACCATTCCAATTGTATCGAATTCCTTATTAAATCAAAATTGTGTTCACCAAATACTATGTTTAGATTTATGTAGTTTCCTTTCGTATACCTATACTTCCAAAAAAAAAAATTTACTTACCAAATTTTTTTATTCTCAAAATCATGAAATTCCTAATCCGGGGGGGGGGGGGGTTAGTATGCTTCTGAATCTAACCTCTCAATCTTTCAAGGTAAATTTAGGAACAATAGTCTTTCCTGCGATAAAAGTGGGGGGGGGGCTGAACCCTCTATCATGCTATGTTTCTAATGGTTAGGTATAACTTTGCAAAAAAAGTGGGGGGGCTAAGCCCCCCCTAGCCCCCCCGGTTCCGACGCCTATGTACTGTCATAAGTTGAATCAGGAAATGTAAATTTTTCAGGGAAGATTTAATTTTATTTCAATGAAGAGTAAATAAAAATACTTTTAACAACTAATATCACAGAAACTCCTAGCATTTTTTTTTCAAAAAGAAAAAATCAAACAAAAATATATCGCTACATGTCTGATATTTTTAATAACAAAATTTACTACAAGTTATGAATGTCCGCTACATGTATATAAATCATGTGTCTACATACGAACTCCTGATTGCTCAAATAATTTGGTCGATGAGCCCTTCTTTTGTCAGTGTGCATGTCTTTTTGTGAAATTATTTGAGAATGTGTTTTCACAACAGACTTCTCTTTATGAGATCACCTGACGAATTCGTGATCATAACCATGACCACAGTCTGATCCTTATTACTATAAATAAATCAGTCAGTTCAGTTGATTTCACCTTCACCTCAATCGATTTTATATAACCACTGATGATTCACAAACTTCCAAGATTTGTGTCCCGTTAAAATCAGATGTACATCGATTTTCGCTGATGTGATTATTTACATTGATGAACTTGTATGTAACTTGTACATTATCTATTTTGCGCAATAATTTATGCTTATATAATGATTAGCTACGCATGCAGGTAGACTTGTGATACGATTCTCGATTTACACACAGCTAGCGCTGGCAAACTCGAGTTCACGGTATCACATCTAAGTTCTACATGCATTTAACAACCGACATTGACACTTACTGTACACCACAACAATCTTTATCCCCATGCATGAAGTTCCACTTTTTCGTCCATTCCTGCGCTTCGTCCGTTTGCAGCGGAAGTTTGTGTCACGTGGTTTTTATAAACCCTGCGACGCCGCATTCCAACAATCATATCCTGTTGCGCGCAGTATCGATCGACAAATGGGGTCGATTTTTATGAGTGTACGTCACAGGTTGTTTTGATTTGGGGTGTTGTTGTTTTTTTTTAAATCAAAACGGGTGTTAACAAAGTTAAGCTTTGTTTTATAATTCAGTGGACCCGTTCGTGTGTACCATATTTGATTTTAATTAATTTAAATCACATAAGGAATAAGGAATCATTCTTTGAGTATTATGAGGTGATAATTTTGGTCGGGGTGTGATCAAATCCAATAAAGCCCGAAGGGCTTTATGATAGATTTGATCACGCCCCGACCGAAAATATCACTTCATAATATTCAAAGAATGATTCCGTATTACTTATATAATTTTAGGCCATCGTACGATTAAATCTTTAAATATAAATAAGCAAACCCCGCTGGTGCCTCAATTTGGCGTCATTTGTATTATGGGTTATATAGTACAAAATCGATACGTAGTGTTATCACAGACAAAGACACTGGATAATGTAAATATTGGTCTTTCCTGTTTATTTTGATGGGCTCTAGATTTGCGGACTTCAGAGTAGTATCATGATTATACAGTTAGGGTTTAAACTGCCTCTTTTTTTTCTTTTTTCTTTTTCTTCTTGCATGTCAACATAGTTATGTCAGTTGCATGTTGACATAATAATCTTGCATGTCAACATATTTATCTTGCATGACAACATATTTGATAGAAAAATAACTTGCACACAAGGGGCAGAGATATGCCACCATAGTAATAAGAAGATATTGAAATTCAAAGTTTATTTAGACGATTTTATTTAATGGCAACTGTTCTTCAATTCAATCGTTCGTGTCTTATATGTATTCGTAGAAGGCGTAATCAAAGATTGAAGTAACGTTTTATTGCTCATTTGTAGCTGTTTGATTATTAGGACCAATGTCTTGCTTATTTTTAATCTAAATAATTTTATATTATGCAGTTTTACATTTAAAAAGTAACATTGAAAGGGTTGATTACATAATTGTACTTTTAGAAGGCATCTTTCACTCTGTATTTTATAAAACTTACCTTCTTTGAAATCGAAATGTGTCGCGTGAACCTATATAAATACAATTTGAAGCCTGTAACAGAAAAAGGCAGGTATGACTGTGTCCGGTATTAGGGTTATTAGTACTTGATATAAATCCGAGTGACACTAAAGAACCGTCAACCTTGCCTTTATAGATTGAAACTATTTTATATAAATATTGTTTAAAATTTTTTTTATGAAAAATGAGAAAATGACGCACAGTGATATTAGAGTAATTGAATAAGTAAACCGCTAGGTGAAAAATGTCACTGTGAGTTACTCAAAGATAATTAACTCCAAAGATAATTAACTCTAGCCCATGACCATCCTCCTTACTGTAGATCGGAGCAGATTCACCTTGGTTTTGGAAAATGAAATATGTCATAAAAGGATAATTTAATTTTTTGAAAAATGAATAAAGTCCCGGGGGTCTACTGGGGTGGAAGTGGGGGGGGGGGGGGTCCTCAAGCACCTGTGGATTTCAAAAAGACGTTGCTGAGTGGCTAGCAATGAAATAGACAGGCCTACGTCACATTGCTGTTTGACACAACTACCCAAAGTCCAAGCTATTGTTAAAATGGTTCTATTTACATCTATCTTGTAACAAACTAATAGACTGATTGTAAAAAAAAATAAGTAATTTAAAAATTCACTAAATTACTGTTAATTCACAACAGTATGTTAGCTAAAAGAATCAGCCAAATCGTCTCCTGTGGGAGTTAGAGTCTGACACCATCATGATTATTTTGTGAAGTCACTGTAGGTTTCGACCAATCGATAAACGCGGGGCGTGTAAGTTTTAGCCTCGTTGTTTCTATGGGGCTATAAATTAACTATAAGTTTCCTTATTGAGAAGTAGAGGAAATCATTCTCTCCGTCTGTAGATGTAAATATATCATTATTGACTTTGAATATTCTCCATATTTCAGAATCGTAAAGTAATATAGGCTTTATATATATATATAGTGTGGTCAAAGACATTAAACCAGTGGATATTCCGGGGTTTAGGCGAAGGAAATCTTTCCGTAGTTTGAAATAAGCTATCATGCAGTTCCTTTTGTATATTCAATTCAATTTCAATTTCAATTTCTTTATTAACCAATTAAGGGCCCTCAAGGGACAACATGAAGACTGTTGACATACAACATCCAATGAACATAAAACATTCAATAAACATATACAAGAGGGAAAGAGCTGGATGATTAAAAGAACTATGACAGACATGAACAATTAAATAGTATATATGTATATATATATGTATAATTATGGATGTTTCCATACATTCAATATAGTGTCTTCTATATATGTATGTTAAACACCATACATAAATATGTCAAGATACAAATGCACATACAAATTTGAAATAGTTTATCATATGATTGAAAAATAAAAAAAACCGATATTTGAATAGGAAATACAAATTAAGGCAATAAATATTAGCTAAGGAGAAAGTTCCTGAAACTGTGATATGAATACCTAGGTATTTATACTTTGGTATAAACCGTTGGCTAGCAAAGATGGTCTCTGGGAAATAGCTATGGCAGGAACGTAGCATAGTTTTTTTTAAACTGGGGGGGGGGGGGCTCATCCAAAAAATCTTGTGACAAAAAGGCAAATTCCCAAAGTCATGAAAATCTTATTACGTGTTGGCGGTGGGTGGGTGGGGGGGATAGCGTACATATAGTACATATATACTTCAATTTGGTCTCAAAAAAGGTGGGGGGGGGGGACTCCTTGATATTTCACTTTTTTTCATATGTAAATTTTAAAAGTCTTTGCTACGACAAGTAGTTGGGGGGGGGGGGGGGCAACCCAACCCCCCCTCCCGATGCTATGTGCCTGTATGGAAAACATGAATAAAATTGTGTCACTAAACAGGGTATGTCCATTTCTCATGAGGCATGCCTAAACAGCTAAATATATAGTTACATAAATCTCTCTCTCTCTCTCTCTCTCTCTCTCTCACTGCATTTGCACCATGCGTGGATATAAGGTGGTGGTGGTGGTGGTGGGGGGGGTAACCTCGAAAAACTTATTTTACTTCAGACTTATTTTAAAACCAGTGGCGTCGGAAGCAAATTGAAAGTGGGAGGGGGGCTACACTAATCCTCAGTAATCTTGACAAAACGTAATTCCCAAAATCATGAAAATCCTAATCGGGGGGGGGGGGGGGGGGGGGGGGGGGGGAGTATACCTATAGTTCCAAAAAAATTTCTTACCTACCAAAATTCCCCCCCCCCCCCCAAATCATGAAATTCCTAATCCGGGGGGGGGGGGGGGGGGGCGGGGCTAATATACCTATAACTCCAACTTCTCAATATTTCAATCTTTTCAAGGTCCATTTCAGATCAGTTATGTTTGCTTCGAGAAAAAGTAGGTGGGGGAGGGGGGGCTGAACCCTATATTATGCTATGTGCCTAAAGGTTAGGTCTAACTTTGCAAAAAAGGTGGGGGGGGGGGGGGGTAAGCTCCCTAACCCCCCCCCCCCCCGTTCCGACGCCTATGAAAACTTACCGAAAAATGTTTTAAATTAATTTATTAATTTTTGCTAAATAAAGACCCATGTATTGCTTTTATAAATACTTCTTATATAACGTTACATGTATTAATAATAGTTGCTTGAACATTGTTTTTTTCATTGGGTTAATTAAGTAGAATATTTCGAGGTTCTGTTCCCGTGACCCCGTGGCTGCTTAAAATTCCACAACCACGCGTCGATAGACGCTATCAAAAGTAGGTCAGGCGTTTTGCGCGGTATTTCCGTTTTTGTAAACAATACCAATATCGCGGCGTAGTTGCGTACCGTAGTACGGCTATATTCTACAAGAATGGCGAACGTTTTGAAGGATGTGAAGAAATTTCTTAGTATTCCTGACGACACATTGATGCAGCTGTCTCTGCCTGCAGCCCTGCTGATGTTTGTTATCATCGTACCGTGGGGAAAGAAAACGTTGATGAATGCTACATCCATTGTGTTTGCTGTCAAAGGAACTGCACTACTCCTTTACCCAGAGGCCGTAAAATTCTGGGTGAGTGTCATCTTCAAATAATCGATTTGCATATTTATTAAATTGTGTTGCCTTTTGTTTGTTATGCAGATTATATTTGTTGTCCGCACTGTCAATCAGCGTTTGAATGTGCACGCCTAGAATTTATTCCGAATGTCCACTAATCAGCTATAGTATAATCAGGCAACTATAACTATAATAGTGTACATAATGTTTGTCAACAATACGTCAATGAGTGTACTTATTTACTGTTATTTTTTAAGTTTTTCTAATGTTGCTAGAACATGTAGTACATCATAGTTGCTGTACTGTGGCTCTTCAGGCATGCCCACTTTAGATTGATGACCAAGGTAAGAAAATATGCAGTAGCAGGGACGTATGTACGTCCCTGGCAGTAGTGTCAATAAAAGGGACCCACTGTTGAGCCTGTTCACAAATTGATAAGTGGAACGGTCACAGGTATATATGGTAGACAGAGGATCTCAAGCTGAGAGTGTATGAGGTTGCTAAAAATTGGTCCCTGGCCACTAGACCAAAGAAAGTGAGGTTCAACAGGTGCCTGTACATTCACACTTGTCAAATAATAATATGCATGCAGTATACTAATGGCCAAATCACTGGTGCATTTCTGTATGATCGAGAGCCTTAGGCAAATTTATGAGTGTTCCAAGATAGAACAATTAATATTCTAATTTTTAATTATTTATGTATTGAATTTTGATTAACATTTTTTTGTCTAGCTTTCTCTAATATCATTATGTTTGGCCTATTGTCATGTGCTGGAAAATTTAGGATTGGAAGATTTTTAACTTAAACCATGTTAACATTTTGCAAACTTTAATCTTTGTTTAACATGCAAAGTCCCCCCCCCCCCCCCAGTGCCCATGATACCTCTGTAGTTAAATGATGCATTGCAATTTTTCTTCTTATTTGAACTTTTAAGCTGATAAAATTTAAAAAGGGCAATACATGTAAATATTACTTCAATTTCCAACTAACAGCAGGAAATTGTTGATTGTATATATTGAATTTATTAATTTAGAATCTTGTTCAAGAAGCACTCTTTAGATTGTAATGATAAAAAATGCATTACATTTTTAATGCAAAGTGCAAACTGATAAAACTGAAGTTTTTATGCGACGCACAGTACAAACTTACAAGATAACAAAAAGGTTTATCAAGTGCAATGTTTTTTCTCTCTACAGTTCACTAAGGGACACCCTGATGGCTTACACCTCCAGGAGATCCGACACATCGCAGTCATCCTCATGGCCATGGCGTTCACTCATTTCTTGACCAGGAAGTCTATGGATAAAGCCACAGAGATCAGCCTACTCTGGTCCAGGACTGTGGTAAGACATACATGACAGTCTCCAATAATCAAATTCCTGGTCATTGTGTGCAAGGTCAAGACCAGAGGGAAAATACTGCCAGTCTGGCTTGACGTCTCACTTTTCCTTAAAAAAAGATCAAAAGTTCATTGACAAAATCAAATTGACATACACCGTAGTTTTCATCTCTCAGCAAGACTCCTTCAAAGCTGAAGGTGGTATGGGACACCTCCATATTGTGATGTACTTCTTATCTTAATGTGGGAGTTGGAGGTCCAGTTGAATTATCAAGTATACTTACTAAAACTAACTAATTAAAAGTATTTTTGTTTGTCAACAAAGAAAAAAGCAATTTAATTGCAAATAAATTAAAAATCCATAACTTCTGGGATTCAACCTTAACATCCCCACTCAATGGCCCCCTCTGGGCTTTATTGGATTAGATCATGCCCAGACTAAAATTATCACCTCATAATACTCAAAGAATGATTCATTATTCCTTACACTATACATGTATTATGCATTTTGCATTATGTATGATAAAAATTGAATGTATATAACTATAAAGAGTCATGTTTGTGTTTCTTGTTTAGTTCTGTGGAGCAGTCTTCTTACTAAGTATGGTACAGGTGGTGAATTATAAAGAAAAGGATGCTAAAACCTCACTGTTTGTAAGTACATGTAGTCAAATTTAATACAACCTGTAGTTGACCTTTATTATTATTGATTATCATTACCTGCTATAAGATTCTTGTGTTTCAACCTACATACAGTAACTTGCCAGTGTGATTTAAAATTAGAAAAAGAATAAAGGGACCGGGATAAGGAATAAAAAAAATAATAATCAGTGAGATGAATTATAAAAAGTTTATGATTAAGAAGATGCAAATACAGCAAACTTTTTTAATATATGGTGAGTTTCAGTGGACTGTATAAAAAACTTCATTATAGCCTTTATTCTTTATATTATGTCTATAGGAAATTCGTAGGAAAGATATTTTACTCTTGGATTTCGCTATCTTGATCTATGGAGGAACTTTGTTATACCTTATTTTCAACATCATTAAAAATACTGAAAAAAGACACAGTGGATAAATGGTAGATAACACAATATTAGCAAGGTTGTGTTTATACGTTATAGGTATATCTGACTTACATTTTTATCAGTCTTCGATCGTTCTTTATTACTTTATAGGTATGGAAAATATCCTCCATAGTAACTGGCTTATACTTTGCGGCTTTTGCGTTTTACTCCCTGCGGGAGGATGACTGGGGAGGAAGCACTGACCATTCAACATCCAGGACCAGCCTTCATCTCAGGGTCGACTTCTTGGTGTTCTTTCTTCACGGTTTACTGGCTTACTGCTTCCCTGGAATGATTGCCACTTTCCAGGTTTTAAATTTTGTCTATGAATTTCTTCATTTGATCAATGCATGGACATCAGTTAAGTGATGCAATTGACAATATATTGTAACTGATGCCACATGGTGAATCTTTTACTGGACAGTACAATCATATATTATACTTCGGTGACTGTTAATGCCTATGGACCTCTTGTTTTTTTTTTTTACAGACTAAACTGAAATCTCTAGATCCAATGCATGATTATACAGCACGTGTTATGGGAGCGGGATTTCTGGCCCTAGGGGTAACATCAGGAAGAGCCAACAACTGCCACACAGAAGACGATAAAAAATCAGTCCTCCTCAGCCACGGCCTGGTCAGTTGAATTCATTGTTTTCCTGTCCATAAATATCCTTGTAGCTGCATGAACATCAAATAAAGCCTCAATCATTTTGAGAACTTCATTAAAGAATATATATGCATATTAAGTGTATATATATTTACTCTCTATGATTAGAGACATTGAAATTGATGCACAAAGTTTCTATGAAAGTTTTCTTGCATTTTGTCAACTGAAATTGTCACACAACAAATGATAAAAAAAATGTTGTCCGTAGGAATTGGAGTTGAGGAAATTTTTAAACACATGGTTGTCGATGAGTATTATTGGGATCAAAACACTATTAATTTATTTCGCCATGTGCATCCCTTCTCAAGAATTCCAATCCTACCTGTTTATAAATTGCAGGCCAATGGAGTGTTTTTCCTGACCATGCTGCTGTGCCAGATATTTTCCAACGTCTTCTCCCAGTGGCACATGTATGGGATTGGTGTGGTCCTCCTTGTAGCTCTGAACGACCTTGTGGGGTCAGAGGCCCCAACCATTCTACGCAACTTCTTGCAGCGATTCAAGTCCACAAAGGAAGAGTAGACACATATTTACCATGACTTTGTTGTAGACCGTTGTATTTACAAGTATAGAACAGATTTAGCACCAAACTACACCAACATTCTATATGCCTAAATGTTTTTTGAATACATATATTTTTGTATACATGTACAGTATGATCTCCCTATATCTTTTCATGTACACTTCATTTTGGAATTGGAACAGTAAAATTAAGAGATCTTGATATCCTGTGAATGAGTAATTGCATGTAAGTTCTTGTATGTGTATTTAGTGTGGGAAGTGGGTAGTAAATTTGAACTCATTTAAGTTGTACATGCACTTGATTGTAGTAAAGAATAGTTTTTTTGCTATAAAGGAATACTTTCTTTTTCTATTACATATTATGTAACTGAGACACAACTACATGTATTGATAGTAAATTTTGTTTTGGGTAAATTTGCCAACAACCTAAATGAACCAAAATACATTTTGTAACCATTGACTTCATTTTAATTATTCACCTGCTTACCTATCAGAAGTTAATGTATATATACCTGTGTATTTTATACATCTACCATGCTGATGATTGACTTGTACATTTATTTTAATTATATATGCCCGAAGGTGCCAGATCTTGCAATTCAGTTGCTTTAAAAAGTGAATCTTATACACTAGCTGTTGTAGTGTTTACATTGTATAATGCTTTACCACTTTGTGACATTAAATTGTTATAGTTGAATGAGGCTAGTTAAATGAACTAGGAAGCCAATGATTATGTTGATATAGGTAATGAAAATGTGTCTGAATAATGCACATGTACTAGGGGAACTGAGTTTAAGTTTAAACCTTATGTTATTTGTGGAAAGGCCAAGCAAGCAGAGTATGAATAAAGATTTTAGGGATGAATTTCTTTCTAAAAGAAATTTATCAGCAAGTCAATTTTATCAATTTATTGAAGCAAGAAACAAACATCAAAGTCCAATGAGTATTATTTTAGGTCTCATGAAATATGGTGTTTCAATACTACCAGTAATTGGACATTCATACATATTTTTATGTTCAAAAAATTGCCACATTTTGTCAATTTGCTTTACATTTTAAAAATGTATGCATATAGCTTCTCTCATTTCAAGGCAGCAATGTTATTTGTGTTGTAAATTTTGAGTAAAGCTATGTTTCTTAATAAGTATTTTTCTTTTTATTTAGAAAACATAGTATTGTATGATGAATGTTTTGGCCATGTAATATTATACAATTATTGCTGTTTTTGACGTCAATACAATGATTTAGCTACCCTAGAAGTACAATATTCAGCGAGTCGGAGGCGAGGTGAATATTGATTTCGATATTGATCGAAAAAACAGTAATAATTATTTTATTATATGATTCAGCGACGAATTGATACAGACATATATTAAATTGAGTGTTTTCAAGCAATGTTTTAAGTTGAAGCCATTGCTACACAAATTGAGAAAGGCGATGTTTCATTGGACGGTCTATTTTTAGTCCAATGTAGAGAAAATCAAATGTTAATAATATTGACCTCCTAGCTAGGTCATGTCAGGTGAATATAACATTCTGTTTTTTCAAAATAGTTGGATTTGAGCCAATCAGAGAGCTAGGAATTGATCAATCATATAATAATACAGTTTATTACAGACGCATGGATATGTACAATGGTGCCTCTTAAATTGGGAGACCGTAACTCCAAACAAAATTTAATCCTAATAAACATGATACATCCATATCAATGAATTAAAAACACAATACAAATGTCGACTGCAGCAACTCTAGGTTAGCCCCCGATGAACAAACTATTAGTTGACAGGAAGCAATACAATACATTGTTATATTCAGTAGTTTATTCTCACTACGGTATATAATTCTATATAGACAAATAGTCAATAATTGTCATATAAGCTCATCCAAAAAATATAGTACAGTCAATATTTTTGTAATATAGATCGGCTAGGAATAATATCCAGAGAATATTCCCTTGATTCATAAACTGTGTTGTGAAGAAATCTTCGCGACTCAAAAACAAGATTATGTAATAGTAGACAATCAGTCAAGGCAAGTAAACAATGGACAAGCAATGTGATGGTGTGCTATAATAATGGATATAAGGATTTGCAAATTATTGAAAAGTAAAATTAGACAGAACATCTGTAGCTTAATTCCTACAAGCAGTGGAATATCAAACAGTAACCGTTTGATGCCAACAATATTTTGGAAATGGACTTTGCACAAAATTGAATTTGTGAATTTTATGTCGATTTGAGAAAATTACGATAATCTGTTTTCAAATCCTCTCTTGGTTTTAGGTTTGTTTCTTCATATAAAAAAACAAATATTGACTCTGTTTCTTGGGGGCAACATTAATTAAATTAGCCCCCTTTGGATGAATATATTGCCTTCCACTTTGCGTTGAGCAATATTTCGTCCCTCAGGGCTAATTAAAGTTGCCTTCAACAGTTCAACCCAGTCAATGTTTGTATAACATGAATTTTTAATTCGGTTTTAATTTAATTGTGATAGAGGAAAAGGATGTGGCTGGACTTGAAGTCAAACACAGGACCCCTGTATCTCTAGTCAGGTGCTCTACCACTGAACTACCCAGGCAGAACCACGGTCCATATAGCCCCAACTACTACATTCCTCTCTTTAATGTCTTTGATTCGGAAGACAACTTGACCTTGGTTTTATATACCTTGCTGGGTTATCTGCAATTTCAGAGGCTGGTCAAGGTACCAAATGTATAGTAACAAGAGAAATTGTGGCTGGACCAGGAATGCATTACCTAAAGGGCAATAATTTAGGAACTAAATACTTGATTACACCATATTTTGTAATCTCTATGTTTACTCATAAGATTCAAATATTTCAAAAGAAAATGAGTTCTAATTGAAGCATGCATTTCAGCCAACTTTACAGTAATATCACTTTCCTTTTTATTCCCTAAAATCTTCCATAGTATAATAGACTGTCAGAACTGATATAACACATGAGGGCACTTGGCAAGAAGCATGTTTAACCGTACCTACAAGATTATGTAAAGTAAGAGTCAATAAATCAGCATTTCGGTCTATTTTACATCATTTACTGTTGATAAAAGAATTTTACATGATGTAAGTTTGCTAAAAATCAAAATATGGTACCAATGCAATATTAAATGTCAGACATGTACCAGTAGTTGAGATTTCTTACCATTACCAAAGGAAATACTTTAAAAATATAAGGACATATGCTAAATATCTACCAGTACTTAGCTTTAGGCTTGAAAAAACCAAACCCCTGGATACATGTAACAATGTACTGATATTTCATACTGTTGGTCAAGCAATGGACCTAATTAATGATTTTTTCCAGTTTTGATCAGATCCAGTTACAAGACCTGCTAGCAGGTATTGATATTTCCTTCATTTATATCTACATTAATGAATGGTTACAGCTCAGTAACTAGGAATTGACAATCTTTATCCATCTTCTACATGTGTCAACATGAGACACGAACTAATGACAATGAAGTTCAGCAATACATTAATACATGTACAAATGGGTAATTTGAATATAATGAAAGTACCAGTATTTGATCATAAATATTAACACTGAAATACTTGAGATGATGAGAGTTTAAAGTTCTCCCTCCCACACAATATGCTATCGGTAATTATCTCTTCACATTAAATTACAAGAACAATGCCACGCTGTTTAAAATTAATCCTATAACAGATTATGTTAGGATTCGGAAAGGAGCCATTTTAAAATTGATGAAAGACATGTAAATTCATAAACTGTTCTTAAAATCTGTATGAATGAAGCATATATCAGGTAACATATTGTTCTAGCAAGTGCTTTATCTCTGGAGTGGTTTCAATGTCTGTAATTGTGAGACCATCTACATCCTGAAGCTTTAGGTTGATGCTGGTCTTCAGCAGTCTTTCCACAATATCCTGGTGCTCACAACTCACCGCTGAAACAATGGGATAAAGTTAGTACAAACAGAAAACTGTTGGACTAGATTCTCTCCACACTATTTTTTATGAAATGGTTTAAAAGTTTCAACCTAAATTTTTTACCACATACAGTAACTCACCATAATGCAGAGGACTTTGTCCATCATTATCCTACAATAGAAAAAATTACCGGTACCCATTTTTATATCCTTATACTGATCAGCAGAAAATTAAGGGCATTAAACAATAAAAAATTTAATTTTGTATAGATCATATTGGTGAAATGTGTTCACCATAAACTCTAAATAAACAACCAAATGTCAACAAGTGAACACCTGTGTTTGTAGAGTGAATACTATACATTTATGAGAACAACTATAACCATTTTAACAGGAGCTTGGACTGTGGACAGTTGTGTCCAACAGTAATGTAATGTAGGCCTTTTTATTTCATTGCTGGCCACTCAGCCATGTCTCTTTGAAATCAACACGATTTGTTTGGCTTTTGAGCTAAGACTACGCAATCTGTGTATATTTCACTTGAAACCAGCATCATTTTATCTTGTTTTGATGCAAGATGGTTACATCCTACCGAAAGTCCAAGGTCTTGTTAAAATGGTTCTAAATGTTCTAAAACCAAAAAGCACTTTTCGCTCAATCTGGCATGGTCCGTATTAGAACATGTATCTTATTTCCAGTCAAATAAGCATTATAGTTGTAAATAATTATATTGATTACATGGATGTCGTTCTCTGTTTCCAAGAGCTTAGAAAAGCAGAGCATCCTCTCACATATCAACAATCCCTAATCATATCCGGTACTGCAAGAGGAAAATAAAGGCAAACAAACCTGTATATTTGGATCAGCTTTGAGGCCAAGAAGAGCATCTAACATTTCAATGTTGCCTCTATCACATGTCCAGTGAAGTATAGTCATTCCCTGAGATAGATCAAGAGTTCCATCAAAAAATTACAAGTATTGACATCTGTACACCATATTTCTTCAACAGCTGATGGTTCTCTTGCTATTATACACAACATGTGACATTTTCTTACATTTTCATCCTGTTTGTTGACGTTTGTTTTGGTGGTCTTTAGATAGTGCAGTAGATGCTTTGTATCCCCATCCTTGCACCAATCAAAGGCCGTCTTGTTTCTGTCCTCAATCACTGTGTCTGTGTTGGACATTGTGCTGACACCTACCCACCCATCACCAGCCTGTCTCCTGTCAAACTGCTTCATACAAAAAAAACAACTAATTCAACTGCGTCATCTCTTTTACAGGTACATTTTACTTGACGTATGCTTTTAAAAGGCTCACAAATTGGTCAATATAAAACAACTAGCATATAGTAATCAGTAATCTCCTAATTAACACTACTGAATCCACATTGTACATGTAATCTGACAACTGGTGACTTCTAATTAACCTTGATAAATTTTCCAGTCAACATATAATACACCTACCAAATTCCAGTCTGGCACAGTTAAGGTCACCTTTGAAATATACTCTTTCATTGCTTCCTCTCTGGTTTTATTTTCCAAGCTTTTCCATGCTTCCCTAAAATATAAATGCATTTTGTAAAATTTCTTTTTTTCATTTTGCTAATCTGATAAGTGTGTAATAATTCCTAATTTACAGTTAAGTTTTTCATTTTCAAGACTTTGCTGACAAATCATTCATGTCTGCATATATTCAATAAAACCCAGTTAAAGATACAGGAATTTTGTGACTTACCACTTTTTTTTCCCTTGAAAGTCAAACATTCCAGGCTTAGAAACAAAACAAGGTCCATCATTAGCCTGTTTTAAAGAAATAAAAAATATAATATCAATAAATGTTTCGATCTGTCACTCCACTATTGGAGATTTTTTTTTGATACATTTGGTTTGATGCAACTATCTAATTCAAGCATTCAGACAAGTTGTAATGCAGGCCTCAAAGATATATTCATAGATTACATTGGAAAAACTTACGGTATATTTTGGTTTCTATTAATCAATGATTGAATGTCTGCCTATATATAAAATTGGCATGCTAATGTGAAATACCTGTAACTATTTGACACAAACTACGTATGTCCATGGTTTTGTTTTAACAGCTCTACCACTTTGTTTTGTATTTTGCACATGTGTTATCATGTGGATCATTTCATACAGTTTTATATACCCTATAATACCGGTACATGTTTCTCCTTTTATCGAAAGAAATCCAACAGTGTACATATAGCCACTGAGATCTATTCTCTGTTCCTGGTTAATGTTTCCAATCACTGGACAATAAACAAAAATACATACCTGTGGAAGAGGGACGATTGATAATTGATACAAGGGAAAAATTCCAACATTTTCACTGACATTTTATTTTGTTTGTCTAGCTTGAGAAATTGACAAGAACAAAAAAAAGTTTTCATAAAATATTTTATTAATATCCAATTATTTATAGATACATTGCAAAAATCTAGCATATTTTTCTGAACACCTTGTACAATCTTTTTTTAACACACTGCTTTCCTTTTATTTGAAATGTAATCTCAGTATACTTAAGATACATTTCTTCAACCATATTAAAGGAATGAGGCATTTGGGTCCAGACCCCCCCCCCCCCCCCCCGGCAAACTCAAATAACCATCAGACCTCCTCAGAAAATATTTTTGGGATCTGCGCATGAATATTGCTTGGACCTAAATGAGAGGTATTTATGACATATTTTAATAATGCACAGCTGTCCAGTTGTTTTAAACTAACAATTCCTTTAGACCTAATTGATTTTTTTTTTTTTTTTTACATTTGACAGATGTTACAAAACAAAACACTTGATTAACTAATTGGTGAACGCCCAAATCACAATTTTTAAAGTATATGTATTTTTTTAATTATAATAAAATGCATCAAAGCCTACACTTATTGCCATGGAAGTTGTGTATATATACATACATACAGTACATACCAGATCTAAAGAATATCATAAAGAAATACTATAATATAGTCTTTATTTCTAACCAAATCAAGCTAAATAGTTGATATGTGATCCGCCAAATGTACAATAAACTAAATACGCATGTTAACCATGTAAACAATAGACCTATACAGCTATATACAGTATAATTAAACCGCAACATGTGATCAAGGCTTACATTATTATAGATGTGAATTTTAGAATTAACCTGGTTGCCTACCTGCTTAAACCTAGCATACAAATAGAGAAGCTGCTCTTGGTTAAAGCTATTCGTGGAAGATCGCACAAAATTAGATGCTAGGTGGAAAAGCTCGCTTAATTCGTCGACATCATCTTCTGAAATTCCGAGCTCGTCGTCTGCCATGTTCAAATTTTACATTAAAACCGAACATTGTAACATTGATATTTCCGGATTCTCTTATTTCTATCCGGAGTCTAGAGGTTTTTTTTTCTTTTTTCAAGAAAAACCAAATATGAAAGATGAAAATAAAAAATAAAGTAAAAACAGCCCCCTCATTCAGCAAACATAATTGTTCCTAAATTTACCTTGAAAAGATTGAAATTATGAGAGGTATATTCTAGCCCCCCCCCCCCCCTCCCCCACCACGGATTAGGATTTTCATGATTTTGGGAGGGTTTTTTTCTTGTCAAGATTTCAAAGGATCAGTCTAGCCCCCCCCCCCCCCCCCCCACACTTTCAATTTCCTTCCAATGCCACTGTATACTGAAGTAAGGTAACATTACACATTTATGTATTTCGAATTTGGCTCCTTTCATTGAAATCTATTTCATAAATCTTGACATTTAGAGACTGGTCATACCGTCTACCTTGAACAGTTTTATTGTATTGACTGTGCATGTAGTACCGTAAAGTTACCTTTCATTTCCGTCTGATTCCCCCCCCCCCCCCCCATTTTTCCCTTATTTACAGTCGGACTGCTTTCATCTCTAAAACCATCGTCCGTTAACTAGTTTTCAACCTAAACCGTGAAACTCATTTTAGTGAATTTTACGTGCCATAATTTTGGTCCTTCTATAATGCATGTTCTTTTGGTGTAAAGTGTACAGTTTTCTATGGTTTTAGTAATACATGTATAATGAACTTAGAATTCCCGTTGGGAACCCTTTCTGTTCGCAATGGTCATCTTTAAACACGAGATTATTTTTGATTATCTTTCACTCTCTGGCTTAGAATGTAGAAAACTCTGAACATATATTGTATATGTCAAAATAAATTATTTCTCAACTGACAAGCTAACATTTTAATTATAGTCATATTGGTGTAACGAAATTGGGAATACAAAAATTGTTAGTTTTCTTATTAAGAGTCCGAAGCTAATAAGAACACTGTAGATTGTAGTTAAAGAAAAACAATTGAATTACGAGCAAGGAAGCTTATTAACACCTTTAATTCTTTTAAATGTAATGCAGCATTGCTAGTTTTCCATTTCTTTCATAAGGGTACCATTCATTTGAAAAACAAATTCAAAGCCTTTCACTCGCAAGATGCTTTGTGCAAAGTTTTGTTAATATTGGCCTAGTGGTTCAAGAGACTGAAGTTAAACGTTTAGATATATGCAAAACAAAATGTGAACATAGTTGAATTCTCAACATAGATAAAGAAAAATGTTTATAGCAACAACTTGGCATTACTCGAAGAGTGGTCTCTATACTGCCTGTGGATTGAAGTTTCTCCATTCTGGAGAGACAGAGATTGAACATTAACAGTCAGTGTATTTATTTTCCCTCTTTTTTGCACATTTGACTAAAGCTAGGGTTCTAATTACTCTTTCCATCGATATATTTGGAAAAGATGTAAATTTTTGAACAACTTTGATCTCCTCAATGCAAATATACCATCCCACTTTTTGAATGATAGTGCAATCTTCCTCATTCTGCTTTCCTAACTCAGCAGGAAAAAAGCTAAATAAAAATAAAAATACATGCAAAATTTATTTTGCAAGTTCTTGACATTTGAACAGAAAAAGACATGATTTTATCATATGATACGAAGTGCTTGATCCACATGTCTTGGTCAACATCCAACAAAATGGAGGAGATGAACTGAGATACAAAGAGTTCACTTCAAAGAATGGTACAAACTGTCTTTTAACTGCATTTAATTGAATTTCTTAACATCAAATTCTTGTACAATTATTCAATATCATTTTTATTTCACTATATTTCCAAATACATACAAATTCTTTAAATACTTCAAATATGACAACACTAAAAGAATTCCTTAATGAACTTAAAAAACAAACTGTATCAAAAAAGGTATTGGCTGATAAACAAACAGCTTGAAATGTTAGGACACACCCAAGACATCTATGAACTACTTTAACAATGCACAATGAGAAGTCGACATGAAAAATCCACGAGAATGAAATGTCAACAACTGTCACATGATATAAAAGAATGATAACAATGAATGATGGTTTCCATGGCAGTTCAACCTTCATCTTCCCCGTCATCTCCCTCATCTTCTCCATCTTCATCTCCTTCACCTTCCTGGAAATCAAACAAATGTATCAACACTTCAGAACTCATTCCGTTAAGATCAAGCAAGACTATTATATGATTGTGATATACTATCACAAGACTTCTCATATGAAATGAAATTTAATTTGCCAAAGTAAATGAATGATAGGGTCAATACTTTATGCAACAACAAAACCTCCGAACCATTAAATCATACATAATAAATTTCTACCTCTTCTTCTCCTTCATAGTCCTCTTCATCTTCTTCATCCATCATGCCTTCCTCATCTAATTCATCTATAAAGATACCCAATAAACATATTTACAATTTGAAATGTATATTCTTTTTTGAAATAATGTACTCAAAATTATTTGCTGTTAAGACAAATTAAAATCTAATCATACCTCCTCCATCTTCTTCAATTTCAGATGCCTAAAATAAAGAAAATAAAATTAACACAGGTCAACTGCATTATAATGGGACTGGGGATGGGAAGAAGACATGAATACCAAATCAGTGAGATCCTGAACAATTGAGTACTACAGCATTAAGATAAGGGAAGTAACTATAAAATGCAACATGTTCTTAAAAATCTATTCTGTCTGATACCAGATTTCACTAAATTTATTATGGAAATTTCAGGACAATTTATCAAATAATGGGAAATTTTAATGTGCAATCGTAAGACAAAATTTCAAGAACTAAACACTGTTAGTGAGTCAGAATCCAGTTTATTGCCAAATTTAAATAATTCACACAAATTTTTGCGAATTCTCTGGAGAAAATTGATGTGGAATTTTGGGTGAAGAGGAAGGATGTTGCAGTTGGGAATGGGGCAGAATTATGACCCTCAATGGGCAGTGAAAAATCACTGCAATGGCCGTCATGGATACCTGTATGACCAAAAAACTCCTGTTTAAATTTAGCTTGGTTTCAGTTAAATTTTTGAGATTTTGGTTCTGGTTTGGTTTATGCTATAGAATCCTCCTTCTGCTAAAAACAGTGTTTGGACTTGCAACTAATCAATTTGACTGTTGCCAGTATTAAGCTTATTGTATATACTGTGATCATGTGTAAATCAAAGTCCTAGTTATTAAATTTTAGTTTTAACAATAAAGGCTCCTTGGCAATTAACACCGAGGAATTATTTGTTTCATATATGACAAAGGTTTGGCCTTAAGCTTTAAGACAGCTAAAGTTAAAATTATATATTGCACTTTATGAAGGAAAAAGTTACCAGGTAGTATTGCAATGGATTTGGCCAGATGTCGTCCTTGATGACCTCCCCTAATTCATCTGCTCCGGCGTCGCCGTGGTCCGTGAACCAACAGAAGAAGGATTCCTGCTCTTCCATGTTACGCTTACGCCCTCCTTTGCTAGGTGTACTTGATTTTTTTGTTAGGTCCTAGAAATAAAATCACCATAATCATGACAAGTAAAACAAAATTTCATTCAACAGACACAAAATTTAGGGATTTCTTCTACAACCATTGGCAATAAACAATAAACTGATATCAATGCCAGCATCAATAAGGTATACCTTTCCACTCTTCCACTTAATAGGTGTTGATTTTGATGATGGTTCCCCTGTTTCATTCAAGTGAAATTCTTTTGATATAACATCATTTTCAAAGTATTGGTTACTATCAAAATACTGAAAAAGAAAATAAAAACCCATAATTTTAAATGTTCCCCTCTACAACATACATGTATTCAACATATTAATATGCAATTGATATACATATACATATTAAGAAATATGTTTCCTACATGTTTTACTATACTTACAAAGTTTATTTTGTAACCAGATTTTATATCTTCAAACTCCTGAACTTCAACCTTTGTGAGAAACTGTAGGGCTTCCTCATCTTCTTCATTTAATAGTGCAGATATTTGAGGATGGTTTACAAACTATCAACATGTTAAGGTAAAATACCAACACCACATATTAATTCATCTGATATTAGAACAATAAACCTAACTAAAGAAGTAATTTGAAGATTTACTAATCTATATACTGACAATCATTCAAGTTTATACCAACACCACTTATATCTTATATTGAAAACAAAACTCAATGCAAAACATTTTTAGATCAGATATAACTGAATAAAAGAAATCATTATTAGCTAGTGTTTTTCAAACTCTTGGTCTGCACTTTCAGCAGTTATCACAGGAAAGGATACAGCTGTCACCCAAAAGTTTGGTATTTTTGCTATAAGGTCGGATCGCTTCGAGTAGTAAGGTTGCCGTAGCTTGTTGTACTTTTGTTCAACTTTGAGAATTTCTTCACTGGCTTGCTCATTTAGTCTGTCTATTTCATTCTGAACCTCATCTATCTGCTCAATGGCCTCTTGCTGCTCTTTGTCTGAAAATATTTAAAACATACAACTAAGGCAAAAAAAAAATTTAGGTTATGATTTGTTTCTAGAGCACAGCATCATAAGTAAAAGTATTGCTGCATCAATTTTTTTTCCCCGAATTTTTCATATCTTATCATTTTTAGTTTTCTCTATTATGAAATCAATGTAAACAAATGCTCAGGTTACTCAGAATAAATAATAGTCTCTGTCAATATGAAAACATGACTTTAGCTGATACATCTACCACTGAAATGCTTCATTATCTTCAGAATCTGAAGTTTCTATGATTTTGCCTAGTAGAAGGAATAAAGGACAATTGTATTTTTAGAGAATTTTATAATGACTAATTTTGAATGTTGGACTTGCATTTTTTACTTTCCATTAATTTCTGTTACTTTCCCCAGGCACTAAAGATTGATAACAAAACGCCCCAAATAAATGCTTTATTTGACTTTGTCCTATCTGGCAAATTTAAGTTGTAAAATGCCATTAGAAATCCTATATTTCAGTTCAGACATGTGTTATTACTAAAGAAGGGAAGATGAGCTGCAAAATGAAGAAGAGGCATATCAAATTCGTTATGTTTGTTCATCTGCAAAAACTCATCCTTTTTAAACTATATAGAACAAAAAATAATTAAACTTTGCCAATATATCAGTTTGATGAATATCTGCTGATGAGTAAAAAAATAAATGTCTAAAATAGAATTTAATATAATTAAAAACATGCATGTCTCATATTGAAGTCATAAACATCTCCTTATTTTGGCCCAAGAAATTAATAAATAAAAAATTTTAAGCCAAAAACTAGTGGATTTCCTTTATTCAATTTTTTTTAAAGACAAACTAGATGCCTAGATAAAAACCTTTTATTTACATACATGTTCAGTATTAATAAGATCTCATTTAAACCTCAAAATAAACTTATGATAATTTTTATTTTGGTTTCAATTATGCTACTGTACTAAATGTCCAGCAAGTAGGTTATTTGGGAATTATTACAGTATCATCTCAATTAGACAAAATTGTCAGATGAATTTGATTAGAATAATCTTTAACACCATACAAATCAATTTTTACAGATTGGCTACAACACATCATTCTACAATCAAACTGGTTAAAACCGGAAGTGAACAGCAATGACGTCATACAATAACATGAAATTTTGGAGCCAAAGATATAACAATTATATGTCTGCGCAATTTACCGATATTATCCTACTACCATCTTCAAACAGCATTCAATACTATTCAGCATGCATAAATTTCGTTCACACAGTCACAAATAAATCAAACCAATATCTTTTGATATGAACATGTTTTCAACAAAAGAGAAATCGCACATGGCTTGAACCGACATGGTAGCATTGCATGACAATGAATTTGCAGTGCGGAAAAGCTAATCGGTACCTCTGCAGGTTCAACATATGTATGAAAGACTCTCATGTTCATTATTATCTCACCAGCTTGCTCATCTGCGTTATCATGATTGTTTTTCCCTTCTGGCTTGCTCACTTTGGCCGGAGTCGCCATGTTTTCAGGAGTTCAATGCAAAAGGACAAATTACGCATGCGCATAATACACATGCGCGCCAATTGTATTTCGAACCCGATCAGATTTAATAAAATTTACGAATCATTTAGCAGGATTCCAACGTATCTGATGAAACACCCACTCCAAATCAGATGTCTGTTAAGCTACAGTAAGTTATAGCTTATAGAATTAGCATGAATTTTCTGTCCCTTTTGCCAGCTTAGGCAAAACCCCTCAAAAATTCTAATAGTACTAGTATCTATATTAGTATCCTGTTCTCTTTGGATATATTTAAGGAGACCGATTTGGTTTTGTTTTTTTTTTGCGGGAAAACTACATTAGCAAAACTCTTTATTTCTTAACCATATATAATTTCAACCAACTCTAGTTTATTTGCAAAGCTTCAAGAAAATCGACTGTCTGGTTCTTTTTAGGGACCATCTCAAATTAGAGGTGCATTTATTATAGGAATATATAGGAAACTGTCATTTTTTGCACATTAAACAGATTAAAAAAATACTACAATAGTTTTTTTCTCAAATATGATTAGTAAAATCATTTCCTACCTTATATGTTAAAAAATACTAAATTCTACCGTTTGGTTTTTAGTGGGGCCATCTCAAAATATTAAAATGCACCAAATTTTGCTATATATTTGGATCATTACGAATGGAGATTGGTAAAATGGATTCATTCAAAAAATAGTGGTCAGGTTACTTGTGTAGAAGTTCTTCTATGGGAATACTTAAAATTATTCGTATATTGTTCACATACAACCACAGAATATAAACACTATTTATAGATAATCTTCCAGCAATAAGTGTTAATTTCTTATTTTTCTATAAGAACAATTAAGCAAACCAACAATTGCTATATAGAACGAATTCAAAACAAAATACGATAAAAGGTAACGAAATTACCAGGTTCAGGTGCCAAGTTTACTAAGTGCAGAAAAATAACTTTTTTACATGTTTACCAATTCAATTCAATTCATTCATTCTTCCAAAACAATATAAATGGTACAAGAGGTACAACATACATGTTTATTAACACATTTACATGTACATATAAACAAACAATCTGAAATGAGCAGAGCTGTCTCATTTTGCTTTTCACCAACAATTTAACTAAATCCCTCAACTCATTCCTCAACTCAAATCCTTTAAAGGAAAGTGCATAAACTTGAGGTCAATACTCATACTTGAGGCCAAGAATTGAGTTGAGGAAACTTGGTGACGGCGGGGCCAGACCTCATAAATTTTGGTAATAAAATACACATTTCTTTACATTTAGAGTTAATTGGTATTCAACAACAGATTACAGAACTTTGTAATATTAGAATGATTAGGTTGGACATAATATTTTCTTGCTAATTTTTTTTCTAATATTGAAGATAATACGTTGTATTCTAACAGGTAATGAAATTCGTCCCCAATTTGGTTGAACATTATTATACAGATTTCAGATTCTTTCATGACTTTGTAATTTATTCCAACGACCAACAAACCTAGGAAGACAGTGATTACTTGTTCTGAATTTCACAATGTTCTTAATTTTCTAGGTAATAC
Organism: Magallana angulata; assembly: GCF_025612915.1. Classification (NCBI taxonomy): domain Eukaryota; kingdom Metazoa; phylum Mollusca; class Bivalvia; order Ostreida; family Ostreidae; genus Magallana; species Magallana angulata. Next base: position 56,501,800 of record NC_069117.1, read on the forward strand.
ATTTAAATATTCTTCACAAACAAACTTTGTTTTGTAAATTCCTTTACTGAAATTGTTGATAATTAACACTGTACCATTTGTGTAAAAACCATGTGCCGAGTTTACTTAATTGTACTCATTTTTTTATTTCTAATTTTGTCATTTGATTTTAAAATCAATTCTGATCATGCAATATCGGTTTCCCGAGAATAGAAGAATCTATATTAAAGTACGACGAGAGAAAGGAAAAACATAACATCATTCGTGTTACGACGGTTATCTTTCTTTTCAAATTAAATATCTTCGATCTGTAATTATTACATTATTTGGAAAAATGTTTTAAGAAACCATGAAAAAAAAATCATGGAAATGTTAAAACCTTTACTACATGTATGTTAAATTCGAAATTACACTAAAATTTATTTATTACAGGCAACGCGGGTTACGTATTTTTTCAGCAATGTCGCCACCTTCATATCCCGTATGAATCCATAAAGAAAGCATTTTATTGTTAAAATAACAAGACTATGGGGTACTCTTTATCTCAGAAACAGTGTCTGCGATCTGAAGTTATTTGTTTTTCTCACAATAAGAATATATACCCGCTACTTAATGGTACATTATTAGGTAGAAGGTACTAGTTTATGTTTTTATTATGAGAAAAAAATATATAACTTCAGGTGCCTGTGCTGCTGGTATGTTGTATATTGCTCCGCGTCCACCGCCTCAAAGAATGGCAAACTACTGTAGTAGATGCGTCAAATCCGACCTTGGGTGTCATAAATGACTTTGAAACTGCATATACCTGACCTATGACCTTGACATCTAAAGTAGCAATCAATGATTGTTTCTCCGTCGTCTGTTGATTAAAAATTGGTTAGTTAGATTGTTGATAAAAAGACCACGAGGTAGATCAAAACCAATTGCTTTATGAATAATTTCCGTTTTAAATAACGGATCTCGGTATTTTTCGGATTGATCGTTCCTGGGGACTTGGTGTCAGAGTTACCTCCCATGAGATAAGTGTGTTTGTCGACTATGAATATATAGAGCAAACTGAGTCATCAATAAATCCCTGCTAAATGAATTCTCATGTAAGTCAAAAGATCGGTATCACTTATAAAATTTTGTTTGGCTGAGAAAAAAACACCACATATTGGTTGATGTCAACATTCTGTGCTTCATCAATTAGCAGAAATATACGACAATCAATAATACCTAAGTAAAATGTAAGAGACTTAGGTACGGTATTATTAAAAATAAACAAACTTCGTTTCAATCATGGCGATGTTTGTCGCTAACAAGGATACGAGTCCCATGTACAACATGAAGCGATGAAACAACCGAGTCTCTCGCCACCTTTCCGTACAAAATCATGGTCATAATTCAAACCACAGCTGTATCTTCAACTGCTAGTGTGTCATATATCTTTAGTCTTTTGTTTCCATGACAAAAATAAGATAAGGTTTTGAATACTTTTTTTTTCAATTAGTTAACTACATCAGGAAATAAGAATTCATCAACAACTAAAGCGTCAAAATGATATTTTTGAAATTTTTGGAAATTGAAACACGTAGATTGTTCCATTGATCAGAAGAAAGGCTTTCTGGTAGATTTTCAGTCTACACTTAAATTGGTCGTTTCGTTTGCATCTATTGTAAATATTGCAGTAATTTGAGTTACACACTAAATGTAAATATTGATAATTGTTTTGTTGACTTCGTTAACTCCGCTTTGTCTTTCTGTGTGGATTTGTCAGTTGTCTGTTACCATGCATTTTATTTGCAATATCATCTCGCATAACATTACAAAAGATACAAAGTGTTCTCATGCAGATCTGAGATGTAAAACAGTCTACCGATACCTTAGAGCCAATGCGTTCTAAGCTGGTCTCAAAGACTCACCTTATCGATCGATTGAATGATAAATTGATTGATTGAATGAATTTTCTTTCTCTTTTCTGCACTTCATAACATACATTTTAGGCCAATAAACTTTGACATTAGATATATGTGCCTTAAATTGGAATATGCTTTGCTCATTTCGAGTCGTACAACTGTGATTCTTTTGATATAAGACCTCTTGCTTTTATTTATGATGAATTGTTCTTTCCACAGGTATACCAATGTATATCTTCTGCATCCAACGATGGAATTTAAATCCAGAAATGCTCCGAATAAAAAGTTTCGACTACCAAATGTTTTCCTTCAAAGAGTGAGCTGTCATTCCGAATTGTTTTATTCAATTTGCAGTCTCAACATAATTATCCGCAAATGGCTTCTAATTTGTGAGGATTTGATTAACTCGATGAAAAGTGAATAAGAACAAAATGTTGATGTTTCCATAAAAGAATCAAATCTTTGAGCAGAGTGGATACAGTGCCAATTAGACAATTGTCCTGCCTGAAGGAAATCATTTTCTTCATTTTTAGACGAAAATTGATCATTCCTGGGCTTAATAAATGAATACGAGTTTCGTTTCTGGCAAAATGAAATTAAATCCGAATTATTTTTGTCCAATTCTGTGGTTTTTATGACAAGATCATTTTTCACATTCATTTAAAGTGATTTGCGCACTGATTATGCCGCATTATTTATCACATTGTTCGATGGGCTGGCTGGGAAATTCTACAGCGTTTGGTTAATGGCGCGTTGGCGATGACCACTACTCGCTCATTGCATCAAACGAGGCTTAAACAAGGCGCGCGCCCCACCCCACCCCATCCCCATCCCCTCTAAAAAAATCAATAAATTGTAAGTCACTTGTCGGAATAATTTACTAGTTTTAAAAGACTTTACTATTCAAACCTCCCGTTTCGTCAAACAACACACACACCAATAGGACCAATTCAGCCCTTATATTCAGTCGTCATTGATGTCACGATGTGATCCGTACGAGGATGTGGCTCTAGTTTTTTCATCGTTTTATCATTTAGCTAATTTCTAATCCTTTCATGATGTTCTACCCAAGAAAAAGTAAACAATCATTTCCTAGGTTGAATTAGAGATCTAGTTTAACGAATCATCGATAGGCAAGATTTAATAGTAATACATTTCATTAGTTAGCATCCAATCCAAATATGGACTCCGATGTATTTATTGTTTCATATCCCTGCTCAATCGCTTCATATTTTATTTGTTAATCGATATTAGCTAAATTAAAACAAAAACAAGTAAACTGAACGTTCATCCTACTATTACTTCCTCCAAAAATTCAATAACAAAATGAAATTTTCACGATCTATGACAGAAACAAATGTATTTTTTTATTTTAAGCTAACATTTGGGACTTTTCATACGCTTTTAATTCACAAATGCACTCTGAATGCAATGTCTAGAACATTGTAAGGTTTTTAGCTCTCAAATATCACAAACAATTGAGATACTCTAAAAGAGACTGTTTCTATAGCGTTTTTAAATAATTAATGAACTGACAGAATCTGTCTCAAAGCATTTCAATGTCTTTTGTATTTGCTGCAAATGTGGAAAATCGGTTCATGTATTTGACAAGCAATTTATCTCTAAATAATTCAGAAATCGCACAAAGGAGACTGAAAGAAATGCTTAAATGAGCACCATTAGTAAACTATCATCATTCATCATAAGCGTATTCCCTGGTCTCCTATTCAATTTTTACGCTTTACGTTTCTCTTTCCAGCATATAGATACAAAATGCATATTGCTGGCAATGGAGGAATGGTGATTCCTATTAAACATGCAACTCGAAATATTCAATTATCTTTCTCAATCTTCATATTCATGATCTCTCTCTCTCTCTCTCTCTCTCTCTCTCTCTCTCTCTCTCTCTCTCTCTCTCGTTTCAGTTATCTATTTTACCCGTTGCGTTTGACTTTTACAACATCTAATTTTCTCTTAATTGAAAAATGTTTTTGAGCTCATTTCCTAGGACATATAGTTTGCTGCATTCCCCGAACTTATTAATTCTATGAACACCATATAATCTTCCGTGGCACACAGAGACCTAATCCGAAGAAACCGCACCTTAATTGAAGCTTAACCCGTGCAGATTTTGAACAATTTTCCCAATGTTCATTTTGATCTTCAATTCTTTTAACAACCCTAATAATCAGTGATTACCCTTTCCTCATAATGTGCTGTTCCTCTTTCGCTCGCTAATGATTCTTTACTTCAATCAGATTCAATAGAAAACGCGAGATAAATAGCAATCCAACGGGATATGAAAATGATTTGAAGCCTGATTGGAAAAAATGCCATCAATTACTCGTCTCCCTGTGGTAATTTTCTCGATCTTTTACCATCAAAATTCATTTGTATTGATCCCCAAGCCATTTAAGATTATTAAACCTAAAGTAATTTCATAAAACAGTTCCTCTCTTCCACCCTGGATCAAAACCCAAAGAGAAGTCTCATTTAGAAAACTGTTATTTTTCGCTTACTAATAAAACGAAAAAGGGGAATAGGAAATTAATGCACAACCAGGCGACGTCAAACAAATCAAAAATTTCCATTAATGTTAGTTTTGTTCTTTTTTGTTGTTTGATTATTTTAATTTACATACCTAATGATCTGAACAAGAGATAATTACTAATGACATCCTTCAATAATGACATTTAATTATGTCCCCTTCCTTTGCCACCGTTTAGCCGCCATTTTCCTAACCAATATAGACATTTTTATTGATACAGGGGTAAGGAAATGTGCCAACAGTTCTTCCATTTTACCCCGCTCTGCATTAGTACACTACAACAAGTCTCCAGAACACACCAATTAACCTTTATGTTCTTTATTTTACAGTTTAATCAGGGAGTTAATTAAAACAAATTTTCTTTAATTGTTACATTGATGGTTGATAAATAAAACTGCGAGGAAATGGTCAATTTGGTTGATCGTAAAAGGAAATGACCGAAGTACTTCACGAATCCCAAATGTCTTACATTTGTTTCAAGGTTGTAATCTTTGCCGCAGAACGCGATTTTTCCAGATCCTCGTTGAGATGTTCTCGGCTATGTTTAGACGTGGAACGTCATTGTTTGACGAGTTTGCAACTTTTTCGGTTTGAAATATGTCTCTGATGCGCTCGGATGCAGAATTAAACATTATTCGAGGATGCTTTATAACACATGAGCCCCTATTTACTTTCTAACTTGGAAATGAAACTCAGGTGTTCTTGCGCCTATCACCATTTTTGTTTTCATTGTATATCAGTGCTTTGGAGAATTTCTTATTAGACAAAAACATTGAAGGTCTCAATCTGATACTGTAATTATGACTGAGACTGCTGAAGACCTCCAAAATACACTGAATGAATTTTATGTATATTGTAGTCAATGGAAGTTACAAGTCAATACTGACAAAACAAAAATTTTGATTTTTTCAAAAGGCCCTCTACCGAAAAATGTGTTTTATTACAATAAGGTTGCTATAGAAAATGTCAAAGATTTTAAATACCTGGGTATAATCTTTTCCAGAACAGGATCATTTGCTAAAGCTAAAAAACATTTGTGTGAACAAGCACAGAAAGCAATGTACAGTGTTATTAGAAAAATAAGACAATTTAATTTACCTGTCGATTGTCAGTTTGACCTATTTGATAAAATTGTAGTCCCAGTGTTATTGTATGGGTGCGAAATTTGGGGTTACGAAAATATAAAAGTCATTGAACGTGTACATTTAAAATTTTTAAAATATGTTTTTAACTTAAAAAGTAGTACACCATCCTATATGGTTTACGGGGAAACAGGTCGTTTCCCTTTATGTATCAATGTATATACCAGAATGATTTCCTACTGGTCAAAGTTATTTACAAACTCTGAAAGCAAAATTGTATCTGTTTTACATAAGTTTTTGGTCTTGCAATATCAAAGGGGAAATATGTCAAACTCTTGGATTGTAGGTGTTAAAAATATTTTAGATATGTGTGGTTTTTCAAATATTTGGTATGAACAAAATATTGTAAATGTAAAGTGGATTTCTACAATTGTAAAACAAAGGTTACAAGACCAATATATCCAAAAATGGTCTAGTGACATTAATGACTCGTCAAAAGGGCAAATTTACAAGATTTTTAAGAAAAATTTTAATTATTAAAATTACATTAATATATTGCCACTTAGGCTCAGAAAGGTTTTTATGAAATTTAGAACCTCAAATCACCATCTCCCAGTGGAGACTGGGAGATGGTACAATACACATTTAAACCAAAGAGTGTGTAAAATGTGTAATTCTGGTCAAATTGCTGACGAATTTCATTATATTCTGGAATGTAAAGAACTATTGACATTTAGACGTAAATATCTTGATGAAAAATACTGGTCAGCGCCAAATACTATTAAGTTTTGTGAACTTATGTCTTGTTCAAATGCTACAAACCTGAAAAAATTATGTTATTTTATTATCAAAATATACAGTTTGATATAATAGTCTGTCCTCCATTATTATATTTTTTCCTATCTTCATTGTATATATTGTATATTTATGCTTATTTACTATTTATTTACTACTTATCTATTCATTTATACAATGTACCTCTGACTTTTGAACTGTATATAATGATTGACCTCATGTACCATTCCATGGTGTGAGCGAAATAAACTGAATTGAAAATTGAATTGGAAAGGTTTTGGGTGTGGAAAAAAGGTGTACGCTATTAAATTTTAATATCTCCATATTTCTCGGAGAGAACAATGAGTAATGCACTCATACATCATTGACATACATTATCTTTACCGATATTAGCAATGTACTTAGAGACACTGGTGATCATTATACTTTATCCTGATTTGTCTGTATAAGTTAGTACCTCATACAGTGTTATTTTTTCTGTAATCGAATCGTAGAGAATCAAACTTTAATTAGCAGACAAATAGAATTTTGCGGCAGCTGTTAGAATTATGCAATTTACAAAATTACATCGCGCAGAGATTAATATAACATTTTGATCGAAATCAAGTTACCAGTTACTGCTAAAACAAACCTTAATTGTAAATCTAGAGTAAAAATTAATAAGAGATCACCACCAGTTACTAATGAGGTCCCAACCTGACACCAGATCCATGAAATGGGAAGAGAATCTGATGGTTTGCTGGGAAGGTTTGCTGGGAATCACATTGTCTGTAAAACTGAAGACACATACTAGTAGCTGATTAAAAATCTGCGCACACCGAACAAAAAAACCTATCAAAATACAGATGTCGTTTTTAAATAAATACTTCAGAATAAAAGAACTACTGCAAAATATCTCCTTATACTGAATGAAGACCAGACCATCTTAATAATCTAGTATATAAAACTGGTTTTGTAATCATTTCTTTTTGCAGAGCACGTGGAATCACCTTCCACCCACCACGAGTCGACGAATTCACGCTAGAAAGATGTCGATCACAATCTGGAACACGATACATGAAACACGCACCTTTACCTTATGTAACAGGTTCCGGATAGGCCCGCGGGTATCAACAGTAGCCTGTACACTTGAAAGTTGAAACAATTGCAAATTATGACTAAAAAGATTTAAAATGAGCAAATTATAATCTTTTTCTAAATGCATGATTTTTATAAATCTTTTTTAAGCACTCGTTATTGATTTATTCAAAAGATGATTTGCAAAAACTGCTAAATTGAAACGAAAGATACGACGAGACTGTAAAATTGTTGTAATACGATCCTACAATCAAACACATGTGTATAAGCATAAACTGTGCATAACATATTATATATATCAACATGTTTTCAACTGGAAACTATACACATTGAATTGTAGGTGTAATCGTGAGGGATACCTCATTAGTTTATTGTCCCAAACAGAGCCCCTCTCTCTGAGGGAAAACGCTCGATAGATTTGCCGCCTTGACATTTGGACAGACTCGGCTTTCAGAAGGATGTGAAGATTGGATGCACACTAGCGCGGAACTCTCTAGTTGGTCATGTTTCCATTTAACATCTTGTGTTTTGTGTTTCTATCGACTCCATGTAACAACTGCTGGACTACAATTCAATCAGAAGTTATCATTACCATGAAATTACAATCCAACTCTGTAAATGACGACCCTGCAATAGAACAGCCTCGCATGAGATCTGTAAACAGTAAAGATGCACGTGTTACGTAGTGTTTTTGAAATTGTATTCCCTTTGTCATGAAAACTGTTTCTAAGATTATTTTCTCTTTAGACTGTAACACGAAATCTTATAATTGGTCTTTTCTAATTCAAATGTTTCTTTTCAAGTTTAAACGATAGCGAAACTTGATAATGTCCCTCAAACGGGAATTAAAAATTTCCATTCAATTAGTTTTTGTAACGGTTTCTCGAGATTTCAAGAGAAAAAAGATTCAATCATAGATGCACTGGTAACTGGATTTGATCGTTGATATAGGAAGAGCAAATGCTGACATCATAGGACTTTAAATACGACCCGACACAGTATCAGAATTATCATCACAATATACATGTACTTATGATTCATGGTGTTTCCCTTGGAGTAGCTACACCGTATAACCGCCAGATTTAGAGGAAGATGTTGACATTTTATTTATCATTGAATTTTAAGCAAAGTTACTCAGTACTTTAAAAAACATTTCAATAATCCTCGAAATTAAGTCTCCACAAACAAAGAAATACCGATTTAACGACCAAAAAACGAATTTCAAAGCCATGAATTTCACGATAGTTTTACGACTTCTAAGGAACTTTTAAAGTCCTGTGAAGTACATACTGTAATATATGACATTGAATTGTTGTCCATGGGGTCTTTATTGAACCAAAATCACCAACACTGCCACTTTTGCACGGCTCTTGCTAGTCAGTTGGGTATAGGTTTTGGTTCTAATGTTTTGCAATTTTTTTCGTTACAAGAAACGGCACTGAAAGATAATGCCATTTTTCTGTTCTTCTGAAAAGTCTTCTCGTGACAAGATCGCATCTCTTTAGATAAAGACAAAAAATACGGGTGCTTCAAAATCAGCAATGAAATAATTGCGTGTGATATTTAAATAATTTTTTTGCTGTCAATTTAATCGCCCAAATATTTTCATTGTCCAACAAGCAATGGGTCACAAATTCTATTAATGTTATCAATATAGTGTCGCGTTCGTTAGCGTAATTGAGAAAATTGATAATTGCTGGTACGGAAATGTTCTATGACCGAGCTCTACCAAAGCTAATTCACGGCACACACTCCATGGAACACCAATACTAATTAAATTTGCGCAAGAATTTCATCAGATCGAACTGTTATCGAACCCAAGGAGAGCGCTTCGGGATCGAGACTTCGTGTAGATGGTGCAATTAATTTATAAGTCAATTCATGAGATGAAACAGATGGTCAAATATACTGCAAATTTCCTAGATCAATACGTTCTTTTATGAATTTGAACAAGGATATCGTCAGAAATCTAATTTATTACTCAAAATAACAATTTTCAATTTAAATATCGGCCCCTTTATGGCTGACTGTTAAGGAAAATTAGTTTGACAGCATTTCATATCAGAAATTCAATGAGAATAACTCGGAGAAAGACATAATTGGGTTTGTCAGATGGCAATTACTTGTTTTTCTTGCCGAGAATGTCCGTGGTCATGTAATGGTTCGGATGATGCTACACTGCAACGTCCCCTTCATCACCATGGAAAAGCACAACTCTCAATACGGTGAGTTTTAAAGTCTCACTTTCCTAAAGTAAATACCTTTATTATTTCAATTGTACACACAAGGTATGGACTACAATGAACGACATGTGTTTGATTTGGGATCTCTTGCATTGTCAATCTCCCATTAATTTATTTTTAAAAAGTCTTATTTCCATTTTGACCATCTCTAGCACAGAGTGACGAAGCTTAGAGGTTTATACGTCAGTCGTTTGTATATTTTGTACCCGAATACGAATCGTTCCACAGATCTGGAATAGTCGCTCGATCGTAGTTACAGAACCTGGAGAATGTTTGTTAAGAAATATTTCATTTTAAAAATTGATTTTTTATATAAGTTTGAAAATTGTGTTTAGTATTTTACTAGCGCGGAATTTGAATTCCTTATATTATATGTTTATTCACCATGCAATCAAGGGCCTTCAGGAGACATGACTGTCAAAAAAAGTTTGAGTTGAAACCCCACAGACGGTGTCGTTATGGTTTTTAGAAAATAAATGTGTTGGACAATCAAGATTCGTATGGATACATTCTGCGTAGAAAATAATTTCTAATTTCTTTCCGAAAATGACCAAATATAGTTTTGTACCAAAGGAATATTTCTAAATATAATAAAAGCATATACATGTTTATACAAATGAATCAGCCTCCCTAAACACATTCTTTGTTTGAACTACAGGAAAATCAAAGGGAGCGGCCTACTGGTTTAAAATATTCATATTCATCAGCACGATAATTGTGATACACAAACAAAGTAGTTTGTATGCATGATTATCTATTGTGTATCTATGAATATACATTATATTTCTGCCTCTCCCTTTTTCTAAATGTCCAGACGAGGTTTGAACCTCAGACATATAATTTTCTTACTCTCTAATTAGTTTGTTACAGGTGTGTATCACGTTGTTGGGCCAATCTCATACCCATTTCCTCCTTTTATATACATTATAAAGTCTCCTGCAACGAAACTCGAAAATTCTGGCAAACTCTAGCCAAACAGAAGGATAGTTGACAATATTGTTTCGGATTGCCAATTGTTGTTTGTTTAGTTGGCCACTTGCACTAAAAAGTGTTAATTAATTGAACTCGTGTTGTCTAGCTGTTGATTAATCATTACTTTATAAAAGAAAGAAACCATTACATCGAAGCACTATTTACCGAATATACAAATGTCATCATAGAAAGAAGTTTGTCTCAGCAGCTAGAATAATACGGTGTCCTATCATAAAGTGGATGCTTGGAGCAAGTGCCAAAGGCGGTGAGGGGTTTTGTTGAAACCACTGCAGTCCTCCGAACCAGCTAACAAGGTGGTGGTATTCTTTTCTGCAGACAGTGTTCCTCATTTGCGCCGAAATTCTGAT